>NC_140286.1:14491496-14498996 GCF_964030765.1 Micromesistius poutassou
TTATGTTTTAGCCATTGTATGGCTGTTCAAGTTAGCTTTTTTGTAAAAGCCCTTGTATAGTTACAGAAGACTGAGTGTGAGTGCGGGGTCGCTGGGGTGAGAGCTGGCTGTCACACCCGAGAGCCCTCCCTGGAGCCCGGTCTGTAGAGGGGGGGGGGGGGGGGAGGGAGGGACGGAGATAGAGAGCCCCATCTGGCCCCCCTCCCCGGGTCCAGGGAAGGATAGGAGGACCCCCCTGCATCCGTCTGTCCCTCCGTCCGTCCATCTGCTTATTTGGCTAGAAGGGGGGGGGGTAGGGAGGTTACGATGGAAACACCTGACGTTCCATTTGAAGAAGGACACCCCCTCGTCGCCGCGGAATCGAACCCGCGCAGACCCGAGGGCGGCGACCGGGGGGGGGCGGCGACGGGCAGAGAGCGAGAGGCCGGCGCGCGCCACCGCGCCAGAGGAGGAGGAGGAGGAGGTGAGCGCGGCCCATCGGAACACGGAAGAAAGCTAAAGCGGGATGAGTCTGGCATTACTACTGAGTAGGAAAAATTTACAAAATTGCCAACTTCAAGGTTTCAGTTTCCTTGTTCTTACCAAGGGAAAGTTGAGAGCGACTATCTTTTTTAGTTACATATTGACATGTGATTTTTCAGTGCCTGAATGTATAAATAGTAGAGGGTTATTTAATTACTAATTTCAGAGCTTTTTTACGATGTTAACAGTCTGAATACAAGCATTGCATTCCTTTTTCAGATACATTCCTTTCCAAAAACTCGATGAAAAATGTCTTAATGTATCGCATAGCATTGCCTCCATCACAAACACACACACACACACACACACACACACACACACACACAGTGACTCCAGATGTTTTTTGAATAACTTTCTTTGTTTTTTGTTTTTTTGTATTGATACCAACACATTAAAAAGGATAGGACAAAGGCAGAAAGGCTGAGGGAAACAAACAAACAAAGATGGACGACTAGTAGTTTTAGTTTAGGAGTGAGTTCCTAGCTCCATGCTGCACACCTACTTACTACACGTAGTTATTTCAAGATAAATATGAAGTTTACGTTTTTAACTACCACAAATCAGAGCTTCCACTGGCCTTAAGATGGTGGCAGGGCCTGAGGGGGATAAACACGATGCTAGGCACTGAACCCAGAGCTAATCCACCGCCCCCCCCCCCACCCGCCCCCCACCCGCCCCCACCCCCTCCGTTGCATGTCTCTGTGGAAACCAGACATGGGAGGAACAAATCGAATACATTTGGAAGTCATTTGGTGATTTACATTCTGATTCCGTTTCTTTTTATTATTGTGCTTGATTTGTGGCTTTTAAACTGCTATTCCGTAGATTTTTCTTTGTTGTTTTTCTATTTTTATTAGCTGAATTGGATTTCTAGGGAGCCTGAGCTTGACGTCAATAAACCACACTCCCCCTTAGCATTCTTCTTCTTTAGTCGTTATGAGAGCGGATTGGACCCAGATCAGCCAAATAAGGTCTGAGTGAAGCTAGCTGAAATGATGACTTGTTGTTCTTGTTCCAGGAGGTTTGAGCCTCTCTGTGAATGCTGTTGTAAAACAAGTAGCTGTAGTTCTTCCGCCACTTACTGTGGGAAAGGCTACAACCTCCATTTGGAATTGACTTGTGTGTACCGACTTCTCTCGCCAAATGAATTGGTTCTACAATGAGGTTGTAGAACAATGAGGCTGAACATGACATGATATGTCTAGTAGCTGTCTTGGATACACAAAGACAGAATAGCGCATCTATTTGCCACGTTAAATGACCGTAGACAAGTTCATTGATTGCCTGATGTAAGATCATGAGTGCAATAGCTTTTTTTGTTGCTTTTTTCAGAAACAAAATTGATCAAGGTATAAGGCTAATTCAATGAAAAATACTTAATTTGTGGTTAAAATCCATTATATTTTGCTATTAATGCGATGTGTTTTTTTGGGTTTTTGAGTTTTGATGAACCTCAGTCTTGAAGCATGTGAAATTGACCCATAACGTCATATCAGGCAAACGGTTGGCGAAAGGCTTCAACTGGATAATTGGATCCCCATATTCAGCTAAGGCTTCGACAGTTCCAACTGTGTTTTCATCCATCAGCGATGAACTCACTGAGTAAGAAACACTAAGTCGTCATTTTAGCAGGTTTCTACGCTTGTTAACAGCTGGTGGTTTCCCATAGGGATCAAAAGAACAAATTCCAGAACCGGAAGTTGCTAACAGGTGTTGTTGTGAATCCCGCTGCCCCTGGTTACTGTTCAGATCTCCCCTGAAACGATTAAGAGCCAAACAGAGAGAACAAGAACCCTCAACACTCACAGTCCAACAGTTACTGAGCAGTTAGCCCATCCACGTTGAAATGGAAACGGAGAACACAAATCTGTTCTCCTTGTTAGTATATATATTTTTTAAACAAAGAACAGGGTAAACAATGGATAATATATATAAAGAAAAAATACTTGAATCATGAGCCAACCACATGCATGGCAAACGTCTCAACCTAGTGTTTTGATCAATCAAAACAAATTTCAATTTAGTCGGATTCACACATGACGGAAAACATTCAAATCCAACGCGTGTTGCTCGTTGAAAATGAGGACAAAGTGGACGAATAATGGGGTGAAGCATGCTGTCGTCACAGTAGTTTATATGGTAGGCATCTTAGTAAAGAAAGTCAAATAAACCCCTCAAGTCCCAAACGCCCCAGACAGACAAAAACATGTGAAAAGACGTTTCATTCGCCCCTGAAGCCGATGGACAGAAATAGGAGCTCAGTTTCTCTGGCCGGCCACAGGCCGCCCTGGTGAGTCAGTGGGGGAGTAGTGAAGAGAGAGTAGGAGTGAGGGTGGTGAAGGAGAGCCAGAGGAGTGCCCACTACCACCGCCACCGCCATAGCAGCGGCTCCATGGCGGCCAGAGAGAGCTCTTAATTTAACAACGTATTTAGTTTGTGGTGAATGGCGCCTAATCAAGCATGAGTCTTTATTCATCTTCTTTTTTTCCCTCTCCTCCTTTCTCTTTTTCAACTTGAATAAATGAAGCATGCGTCCGTACAGCCTCCCCCCCCCCTCTCTCTCTCTCCTCTGAAGGGGGTTCTCCTCAGCCAATCAGGGTCCTCCGGCCCGGGCGTAGTGCATCAGGTGGGCTGAGGGCTGTGTGGGGGGAGCTGTCTCGGTCAGATAATGTCCCCCTCACGTGTCTGGTGTTAAACAGCGACGTGCTTCCTCTGGTGTCTCTCTGCTACTGCTACATCAGGATGAGACGGTGGCCCGCGTTGTATCTCATCAGTCATCATTAGGTGACCATTAACACCCAGGCATGAAGGGGCCCTCAGTGGAATGACCTCCAGCTGAGACCAGACAATGCACTAATGGGCTGAGGGGAGGTTCCCTCTGAGGCACTCTGACGATGAGGACCTCCGTCGTTTAGCTGGATGTGGCATCGAGAGGGCGGAGGAGAGAGAGAGAGAGAGAGAGAGAGAGAGGGAGCCCCAAAAGAGAGAGATAGAGAGAATGAGAGAGAGAGAGCAATTAGATAAATAGAGAGAGAGGAGAAACTGACAAATGGGGGAGAGAGGGAGAGGCAGAGATACGGGGGGGAGCACAAAAAGGGGGAAGGCAGCACATAAGAAGACCGCCATGGCTCATTATGAGACAGATGTCCATTTTAGCTCCTGGGAGCGCGGAGTGGCGAGGGAGCGATCGTCCCGTGAATATGACCTCATTGTTGATGTCACACAACGAGCGGGACAAATGGCCGAGCACGGGGGGGGGGGGGGGGTGAGGTGGGGGATGCGGCGCGTTGTGCAGATATGCAGTATAAATACCACAAAACGACCACGCTCACGTTAGGGTAGGGGAGGTACGGGTTTAGTCCTAGATTCTTGTTTTCTACTAAATGAGGTGTGAGTCAGGTTTCGTATCCGCCCGGTTGGGTTCCTTTTCTTTCCAAATGAACTTTCTTTCCCATCCCTCCATTATCGTCACCAACAAAGAACTGCCCAAACACCATTCCAGAAAAAGAAATATCAATAGTGTCCTGATATTTTTTTTCCTCTTGAAAAAAAAAACAAACATGAATAAAAAATTAATAAAATGTATAAAAACAACACAACAACAACAACCACATGACCATTGTGAAGAAGCGAGGGACATTCATGACGTCGGTAGTAGATACGAGATAAAAACGCACCCGAGAATCTTTTACTATCCAAAAAAAAGTAGGCTTTGAAACGTAGAGCATCAGAAGGTACTTCTGCCAAACAAACAAAAAAAAATATTACAAAGTGACAAACCCCAAAACGTGAAAAAAAAAAAAAGAAATGTAAAAGCATCATTGTCCTGTGTACACTGCCACATAATGTATGTAGTAGCACTGGAATAAATCTACTTTTAAATGGATGGGGAATCGGTTTAACACGGTATGTTCTCTGTAAACTGTATGTTGTTCCTTCATTTTTGCAGGTTAACTTTTGTCCTAGCAAGGAGAGACACCAAGGTCAAAATCATTAAAGACTATCTTCAGCTATGAGCACCACTCTCTCCTTTCTTTCCGGCTCACTGTCTTTCGCTTTCAGTCAGCCATAGGCTAGAGGTCCTTAATATCACTCACTGGCAGTTTGCACTAATCTGTAGAAACTTCCCAAAGATGTCGAGTTTGCTGACTCCGCCTCAAACAGACGGACCCATGCTGGGACGCTGACCTCGCTAATCATCAAGTGGACTGGGGTTGGGATTCAAATACTACTGTTTAAAAATACATTTACAGAAAGGGATTGCAAAACTATGAGGACGGTGAAATATCGAAGTGAATTTATTCATGTAAACAGCAACAAACACCTGGGTGGTTTGACCTTGTTCACACACACGGCCGCACGCACGCGCGCGCGCACGCACACACACACGCACGCACCAAACAGGCACAACCGCGACACTACCAATTAATGTTTGAATAATGAAGGACTGGTGCATGTGCGTGAACGATGTCTGAGCTCAGGTAATTAGCCTGGCCTTAAGGGAGCTGGCAGCAGTGTCGATTTTCCAAAGTGGCCCCCAGTCAGTCACCTCGTTCTTGTTGCTACACAACCCCAAACATCAGGGGCCCGGCAAAGACACGGGGCCCCCGTGCTCTACAGGGAGCCATGTCTCTCTGTTCCCCTTCTGTGTGTAATCCAGACACACTCATGCATGTACGGATGCAAGGCAAGGCTTTAAATATGCCCGTCACTGCATTTTTGAAAGGTCCTTAGCTCATCAACGTGTTGGTTGGTGATAGGAGGGAGGGGGGAGATGGTGGAGTTAGTGATGAATGAATGATGCAAGCAAACCTTTTGTACACAAAGCCGTCAATCTTCTTATTCCTTTGCATTCTTTTAAGGAGCAGATAAGCACTCAGGTGGTCTGAAATTAATGTAACAACAAGATATTATTTTCATTGTAAAATTTATATTATTTAAAAAAACATGTATTGGTTGACTTATTGAGGTTTTCCACCAAGCATTAAATCAAATAATTACATTTATCAGTTTGTTTTTACTGTATATATATGATCAGACTTTGATTTATACAATCACATTTTAATCACATAAGAACCAACCATCTTGTGTGTGTGGGGGTGTGTGTTTGGGTGTGTGGGTGTGTGTGTGTGTGTGTGTTTGGGTGTGTGGGTGTTTAAGGAGACCCCAGAGAGACCGAGGCGTCTATGGGCCGATCGGGGGGAGACAGAGAAGGACATTTATTGAATTTTACTGGTGTCCATTTTTCCCTTCTGCCTGACCTGGATGCTAAGAGCTACCAGCTTCTTTATGCAACCCAGACACACACACACACACACACACACACACACACACACACAAACATTATGTTTCGTAACGTGGCTTGGCATACACTTGGGGAAATCTGAGAGAATAGGAATATTGATCTTTGTTCAGCTTATTCTTCTAATGGACATTGGTGCGGTGGTGGAGGAGAGAGGGAGAGAGGTTCAGCCAACCAGGAGGCAGTCTCGCTGTTGTTTGTTCCGGCCTCCCTCTCCCTCTCTCTCTCTCTGCTAACACTGACCACTGATGAAAAGTAAAATACAGAATATGAATACATATCAAACTGTTGAATATTAAAAATGAAATATTGAGAAAGTCAAATATGTAATACAAAAAAATCCAGCCTAAAATAATTTTCCACAAACAGATCAATTAAATATACTTTGTTATGTACAATATAAAGGAAATGTTCAAGAGTGCAAATGTTGTGAACAGACCGAAAGAATGCATTTTCATGGTTACAAAAATGTGCAGTTGATCCTGTAGCAGGACGATTCTGTCAAGGAGGTGTTTGAGGTCTTTATCTCACCAAAACAGGTCTCGAATTGTGCTGCTGTGATCGCACATTGTTGTATTTCTTCTCCTTGGTTGGCAGGTTTTCAAAGTCCTCGCATATCTGTGTCCTCCGTGGGATGAGTGTGTTCCTGATGTGTTGGCAGGAAGTTAGGAAGTGCAGCTCAGTTTCCTGTTGGTTTATGTGTGCAGTCGGTGTCTTCTTTTGTTCGCCAGGTCTGTCTGTGGCATCGCTTCTCAATGACACGCTGGCTGTGGTTCACCAAGCTACCTGGTGAAGGACTCCAGTGTTGGGTCAGTGACGGTGGTCAGGTCCTCTTCAGCTGTGTGTTGTTAGGGGAGAAGTAGCATGCCAATTTGCTCTGATTTGTAAATGTGTGAATCTTTCCGATGTTCCAAATAGTTTTATTTTTATTTTCTTATAATTCTTATAATCTGCCTCCCGCCCTCGCTCTGTCATGTCGGTGTGACAGAAGCAGGGTGAAGGGATACAAATGAGCTTGTCTGGTGGAGGCTAGCGTAGCTCCATGCTTCATTTAGCTGTGGAGGAACAGGCCCTCATTCTAATGGCTCCCTACAATATGACAGGCCTTGTGTCGTTGTGTGCGTGTGTGTGTGTGTCCCTATCCTTGTGTGTCTCTCTGTGTTTGTGTGTGCTTGTGTGTGTGTGTGTGTGTGTGTTTATACCCTTGTGAGGTAATTTGCATATTTTCCTCAGTATTCCTTGACTCCCACATTAAACACGTATCCTGCAGATGTCAGAATCCAGGGGCCGTGTTTCACCTCCTGCTCATCGCTCATCACATGTTTCTGACAGGCTGGAGCACATCTCACATCTCACTGAAGACTGAAGACATTCCTCCTTCACATGAAGCTCTTTCCACCAGCATGTCCTTCACATGAGCATTTAGCCCGGAAATACAACTCACCATTACAACAAAGGAAAAATAAAATAATGATGAACATAGATTGATCATAAGATGACATAATAATAATGAATGAGTATATAAGAAAATAAATGAATAGAATTACATTTAGATTTAGACTAAACATTTGTAATATGAAATATATTTACTTATAGATCAGAGGTTGAGTTTAGTTTAGCACTTATCTTATTCATCATCAATCAATTAATTTGTCTCATGTCTATTTATTTATTAA
>NC_140286.1:14501496-14527950 GCF_964030765.1 Micromesistius poutassou
ATCCGTTTGAATACATAAAAGTAACATGAACGTTCAAACAACGTATTCACAGTCCTTTTTAACACCTCATTTACCTTATTTCTCTACTATACTTCTATACGTATTCTTTATGTCGCTCTCTGTTTATCAGGGTTCAATGTGCCGCCCTCATTTGGACTGGAATGTGCTAAGCTTGAACTGGAGTGTGTAGAGAGTCTGTAGCCTTGGTGAGGCGTCGTTTAGTGAGCGTTTCCTTCTTCGCGCCGCGTCAGCGAGGAGCTCGGAGAGAAGCTCTGAGCTCCAGCAGAGCGCCTAAACCCTCTCTCTGACGCCCACGGCGCCGTGTGATGAATGGGCTTCCTCTGCTGCTGGAGGGGACGGAGCCATAGGCTGCTACTGGTTTGGTGCATATAGAAAGAAAAGCACATGGATGAGTTGTCTTTTACGAGAAGGTTGTCGTCAGAGCTTTGAAGGGATACACCGAGGTATCTGTAAATTGGCGTTTGTTTGTCTAATTCAGTTCAGACAAGTTGTTTATTTTGCTTTCATCTATCTATCTGTATGTATACCAGCCTATTTATATGTCCACGTTATACACACATTTCGCATTGGTCTTAACAAAAAAACATGTTTATCTTTTTGATTTGAATATGAATGTTGTGATCATTTCTACACACTCACCACCAATCTCTTACTTCCTTCATCGTCCTCTTCAAAAAAATTGCCTTTCGGAAAATGGCCGCTATGACTTGACAACAATCAGCATGAGAAGCTAGAGCCAGCGATCCAAGAGAGGAGCCGGTGAGAACATGGCTGGGTCTGCGTCCAGGCCTGGCAGTGCACCGACCCCCGTGTGGGTCTCCCACACGCCCACCCCAGACCACCTGTCAGACGCGGGCGAGGACGACCCCGCAGACTCCTCTGAATACACATCCAGCGCTCCAGATAAAAACATGAAAGACAGACTCAGATCCCTGCTTCCCAAGACCTTGGGACGATCCTTCAGGAGATGGACGAAGGGGCACGAGGAGGCGTCGAGCTCCTCCGCGGGGGGAGAGATCCCCCCCGACGGCACCCGGGTCAGCCCCCCTGTGAGCCCCCTGACGGGGCGCAGGCTCTGGGACGGCCAGGAGGAGGAGGAGGAGGGAGGCGGCTCTCTGGCCACCTCCAGCCACCGGTCCTACAAGCCCTTACTGCGGGACGGCAGGGACCTGTACGCCGGCGAGGAGTCAATCCTCACCAGCATCCACCCGGCCGAATACTACGCCGAGAAGGTGGAGCTGTACAAGCTCAAGTACTCCTACCTCAAGTCCTGGCCCGGGCTGCTGCGGCTCCTGGCCGGCATGGAGCTCCTGTTCGGGGGCATGGTGATCGCCTGCGTCATCGCCTACATCCAGAAGGACAGCGAGTGGGACAACTCCTACGGCATGACCAACGGCTACTACAACAACGGCCAGGGTCTGTCGGGGTACTCCTACGGCGGGCCCATGACCCCCTTCGTCCTGGCCGTGGCCGGCCTGTCCTGGCTGGTGACTCTGATCCTGCTGGTGCTGGGCATGACCATGTACTACCGCGCCATCCTGCTGGACTCGGCCTGGTGGCCGCTGACGGAGGCCCTGGTCAACGTGGCGCTCTTCCTGCTCTACATGGCGGGGGGCGTGGTGTACGTCAACGACCTGAACCGCGGCGGGCTGTGTCACATGACGGTGGGGCTGAACCCCCTCGTGGCCAACCTGTGCCGGGTGGACGGCGGGCAGATGGCGGGCACCACCTTCATCTTCGTGGTCATGCTGATGTACCTGGTGGGCTTCATGGTGGCGCTGAAGATGTGGCGGCACGAGGCCACGCGGCGCGAGCTGGAGAGCTTCAGGCTGGAGGTGAGCCCGTGACGAATCCCAAGTCGGAGTCAGAGTTGCTTTTATTACATCTTGTAGTAGAAGTACACCAGAGGACAAATCTTAGACTTGGTTCCTCAACAGCCACATAGCAGCAACAATACAAGATGAAGTAATGAATAAGATAGTAGTCAAATATGTAAAAATAAGTAAAAAAATAAGTAGCAGAAGTGGTCGTGGTACCAGCCACGGTTGATTGTGGTGCAAAAATGCAAATTACAGAAATATGTATTTAAATAATCTGTTGTTGTAGTGTGCGTGGGGTTGGTCTTGGGGTAGTGGATTCCTCCAGGAGCCTGACTGCTTGGGGGAACCGGGAACCGTGAACCGCGCACGCGCACGTGTGTGTGCGTGTGTTACCGATTATTATGATGCACTTTGAAGCTGACTTTTGTTGGATACTAACGTATCTCGTCTGGCTTAGGCAGATCCGTATTGTTGCTGTTATAGAGGCTGTTCCTGTTTGTTGTTTTCACTATTTACTCATAGAGTAGAGAAAGAATTATTATTTATAGTTCTTCCTTTTTTAGATACATTTCAATAATGAACAGGTTGTGGTCGGGAGGTAGACGGTGGACGTTGGGGTCTGACCCAGATCCCCCCACCCCCATTATCTGTTATCTGTCTCCTTTAACATTCAAACACACACACACCCTGGCCACAAAGATGTACAAAATACAACCACTCACCGATTCCCCCCCAAAAAACCATGACACACAAAAGGACTGTGCCTTGTGGCTACACACCACTGCGTACGCAATCAATTGTATGGTCACGGTGTTACGAAGATGTTATGATTCACCTGAGACCCTGGCTCTGATGGTCCCAGCATGCGTAGCCTACCATGTGAGAGACAGGAAGCTGACTCATAGAAAACGTCTGCAGAGTGCAGTGAGGGCATCACCACATGGCGCTTTGAACACTATTCTGGGTCTATGTGTCATACCTGGCACCAGGTTTATGTGCCACGGGTAGGCTATACAGAACTTTCTGTTAAATACTAAGCACTACTGGGTGATGCCTTCTTATTAACTGCCTTATTGTTATCTTGTTTTATGTTATTTTCATAGTTAATAGTGTTGATGAACGTCACCTGAATGTTGCTTCTAGACTCAGATCTGATCATACATCTTATTTCATGGCAGGAAGGACATCCTCAAACCGTCCCAATGTCTAAAAAGAAACCAAAAAAGATCTCCTTTAAAGATGATGAAGGTTACACAAGTAAGAAACAACACTTACCGGACTACAACACCGAGAGCTCCAGCCCTCACATCAAGGATGATTACATCTCGTAAGTGTTGCTATTCTCTCATCTAATATCATGCCTACATTTATATTTGACATTAGGTCTTTTTTATTTTGGTCAGTGACGGTTTTCTAACAGGTGCAGCCTTCTAACGACTACAGCCACCTCTTCTGTTAACATAAAAAAACGACAAGCAAAATGTAATTCCTTATTGTACTCATCCCATTGGCCATGTGTGTATCCAGGAAGTACCCAGAGATCACCTCTACTGAGGAGCGGGAGAGGTACAAGGCTGTGTTCAACGACCAGTACCAGGAGTACAAGGACCTCCACAGAGATATCAGTCACACCTTCCAGAAGTTTCAGGAGCTGGACGACATGATGGCCAGCCTCCTCAGGAGCAACAGCAGACAAGACGTGAGAGGAGGCATCACCGTGTATTAGTAGTGTCCTTGTAGGATACAATGTGTGTCCTGAGTGACACAAACGGCTACTTCAAATATCTGTTAACTGAAATGACAACCAAAATAAAAGACAAATGTATTATATGATAGCATTGTGCAAATGTAACAGGAAGCTGCTGCGTGTATAACAGTTTGCTCACCTTTGTCTACCCCGTAGGAACAAGTGAGAATTCAAAGAATGTTGCTCACATATGAAGAGAAGAAGAAGGTGAGTGATACACTAGCTCCACTCCTGTCACGTTCTACTACACAAAACAAACAGCTTCATTCTTAATTGTTAGCCAGGGTATATTTGCTTTTCAATAAAGCTGTCCACTGGTGCGGATAATACTGCTGTCACTTTGAAACGAACGGGGTTTCTTGAAATCCACATTACTGACTGCATGTGGACATGAGGTCACTGCGGGAAAGGAGGACATGCAGAGAGAGAGAGAAGAAAAGAAAGAAAGAAAGTGACTTAATGAATGCTTGCATGAAAGAATGCATAAATAAAAGGAAGAAAGGAAGAATAAAAAAATTATACAAAGAGAGATTAAATTATATATATAGGCTATATATATATAATATAAATAATATAATAATAATAATAATATAAATAATAATATGTGATATGTATGTATGTAATAAACACTAATTAATTAATTTATAATTAATGAACTACAGAAAGAAAGAATGGAAGAAAGAAAGAGAAAAAACAGGAAAAGGAAAAACAGCGTATGCGTGTGACAGGGATGTGCGTCGTTTCCCCCTACAGGACCCGGGCTTCCTGGAGAAGAGAGAGCGCTACAGGTACATGAAAGACAAGCTGAGCCACATCAAGAACCGGATTCGGACCTTCGACACCATGGAGAACTGTGGCACGACGAGATAAGGGATGGCTTCAGGGAAAAGGGCCACGTGCATTGTTTGATTCCAAAATCTAAACGCTGTGCGGTTTTAAATGCATTGTTATGAGTAGGCCTATGTCAACAATGTTTCTAGGTGTTACAATTTGAAAATAATTTTGTATTTTTGTAATAAATATTTACATTATGAACAATTTCATTTGCTTCCATGGTCCATGGCTTTCAGCCAGAAATGTGTGGTCTGTTAACAACCATTAGCTATAGCCTACAAGATAACTGGCGTAAAAGCTTCATTGAGAGCATTACTTTTAATAACAACAATAAATAAATGTCTTCATGTCTTTTATCTATCCTTCATCCTCTCTCATGTCATTTTGAGCTTGCTACACTACTGGATGCTGATCTCTGATATCCACCTGCTTTTGGCCATATTGAAATGGATGGGGATGGCATGCATAACGGTCGGCCTTTTAGGAAACATGTGAACGGTGGCCTGTAAGCATACAGAACACCGTATGGGGTTGTTCACCTGGGCTAAATGTTACTGCTTCGTTTTCGTCATGAAAAAATTCTAATAAAAATAAAGTGGTTTTAACCCGGGGAAAATATATATCTGGTTCGTTTTCGTCATGAAAACAATATAACCAAAACAATGCTCTCACCTGAGTCCGGTGTCCCCTCTGCGCGCCTGCGCATGCGCGGGGCATCGCACCGGGCCAACGTGAAGACCGCTGTTACTTTTCGAGAAGTAAAACATTTCTGATCATCAATTAATCACTTTAAAGGCGATTTAACGAGAACGTGACATTTATCGTGGAATGCAGCGGAACCAAGAGAGAATAAAGTAACATTTCCAGGCGGTAGAAGTTTCCATGGACTGTTTTCATGGACTAACCTTATTGGTAGGTGTTTGTTATGTGGTCCTTGACAATTGTTCTATTTTCTATTATCTATTATTCGTCTATTATTCTATTATCATCGTCCTTCTAACAAATATTATGGAAATGATGTGACGTGTTTTGATGAAAAGGGGCAAATTCAATTAATAGTCAGCTTAATTCAGCCAGAGTCGAATAAGAAACGCCAACTTTTGATCTGCACGCTACCTTATTGATATTTATTATATGATATATTTATATATATATTATATTAGGACTGATCTGTCTGGAGCTAACGGGAAGTTTCGATGCAGAGGTGGCAGCAGGACCACCAGCAGGCGGGAGGGTTAATGCTGAATGATGTGTGTGATAGTGACCGTTAGATCACCCCACAGTGCTTTGCATGGCTTGCTTTATCCGTGACGGCGCCATTGCGGCTATAACTTACTTTTGCCTATTACAACCTGACACTCAGATGACCCTCACGGGTAAAGTCGGTCCAGAGAACATGGCAGTGGTTCACATTGCAGTCAACAACACGCATGGCCGCCCCCGCCGCCTCTTCTCTGCTGTTGGTCTGAATTATTGAAGGCTGCTGGGTTGAGTTCTGCAGGACTGTGTGGGTCAGTGACAGACAGGCCGTGGTGGGGAGGGCCAGGGAATGAGCGCTTCTCTGCTGAAGCCTGTGTCCACAACATCATATTCAAATGAGATTGTATGCTAAAGAGCTGGTTGTTTGGGCCCCAACAAAAACGTGCATGATAAACACATCGTGTACTCACTCAAGGAAGATGATAGATCATATTGCTTTATTGTTGTTGTTTATACAATTTGCCATCTGTCCTCCTTTTCAGCAATCTACATCTGTTTATCCGTCCTATCTCCGTATCAATCTGTCCATCCGTCCCGCCACCCATCCATCAATTTATGTGTCCACCTCCCAATCCAGCTATTGTTGTTTGATTCTTCCTCTTCTCCAACAGGCCTTCTCTTCCTCAAACCCCCAGCCGGCGTTGTATCCATGACAACCAGAGCATCATGTACGAGCCCCAGCAGTACGACAGCCCCCCGGTGTACAGCCCGCCGTACAGCAGCGCCTCCCTCAGCCTCTACCCCCCTCGAAGCGTCCATTCCCCCCGCAGCCAGCATGTCCTGCACCCCTCCCAGCAGCAGCAGCAGCAGCAGCAGCAGTGGCCCCGGGGCCCCCAGCAGAACCCCCCCGGCTCCTACTACATGGAGGAGCCGGGGGGGGACTACCGGCCCCAGGACTTCCACCGCTGGTTCTCCCCGCCCGGCTTCGTCAAGACCTTCCAGGCGGCCACGGTGATCATGTGCTTCGTGATCTTCGCCTGTGTGGCGTCCACCCTGGTGTGGGACATGCACGGCCTGGGCTACGGCGGCGGCGGCGGCGGCGGCGGCTACGGCGTGGGGGTGAGCGGGGGCGGGGCGGCGAGCGGCGTGGGCTCGGGGTACTACGGCGGCAGCTACGGCTACGCCAATAACTACATGACGCCGTACTCGGCCAAGTCAGCCATGATCTCCATGGCGGCCATCAACTTCCTGGCGGCCCTGGGCTTCCTGGTGGGCAGCTTCTCGCGGTCGCGCGCCACGAGGGGCCGCGGGTTCTACCTGGCCGTGTTCATCTGTGACATCGTCCTGGCCGTCCTCCAGGTGAGTCGGCCTCAGGTACAGGATGGGTAAAGTTCATGCTTTCTTTAGGGTTAATAATGGCATTTGGGCTACTACTAGGGTTACATGTCTGTATGTTAGAAATATCCCTTATTATTCACGCACTGTTTATTTCTGCAAAACCAATTTCAGCATTTTTCAAGAATGTTCTGTTTTGTATCGTGTCGCTGTAAGCACCCCCCCCCCCCCCCAGTAGCCCAGTCTGCTGTGATTGGTCAGCATGCTCACTCGCTTGGGATTGGTTGAAGTGAGCTCTGCGCTTTGCGCGTCTGTCTAAAAATTCACACCCCCGTGAAGTTGTAAACATTGCGGGTAGCCGGGAGGCACGACTTCTGCACTGTTACAGTTACAGAAGTATAGTTTGAGCGCAAACGGGCTGTTTCACGCACTTATTGAGGGGCATTCTCGGTGGGAGCGAATACTCCCCCTGGCTCAGACTTAGATTTTTCTAGCTTAGCAGACGTGAAACATGTATACATACGTCATATAACAGTCTAAACAAAGCAAAGGGAGAAGTCGAAAAAGCATGAAATCATCCCTTCAAACCTTTATCTTGTCGTGTATTTCATGAATTAACAATATGGATGTTGGGGTCACCTAATGTGCGTACAGTGTCACAGGGTCTTGCTGACTTATCAGCTATAGATGTTTGATGATACATTTATGACAAAATGTACTTCAAAGGTTTAGCCACTATAAATTAAAGCAGACTTCTTAATGTTTTGTAGCCTTGAGCGAAATGTGTTTTTTCAGTGGTGCAGTGCATACATGTCCACTGGGATGTTGATATGAGGCAGATGTTGTTTGGGTTAAAACAATATTTGTGGTATCGGTTCACAAAATAAATGGGGTCTCAAACATTTTCAGACCTACAATGTGGATCACGTTGGAAAGCATTGGAAACCACTTGATCAGAGTCGGAACTAATAAGACATATATACATACATATATATATATATACATATATATGAATAGTAATGAAATGACCCTTCCCTTGTGTCTCCCTTTTCCCAAACGTTTGCTTGAAGGGCATCATTGACATCATCTTTGTGATCGGGGTGAACCCCATGTCCCAGAGCTCCCAGAGCATGCTGTACAACCCCATGCTGATGCTGTGTCAGAACATCAAGGGGAGCCCCAGCATCAGTGCAGCCGCAGGCTCGGGGTACCCAGGAGGCTTCTCCCTGTACAACCAGTACCTGCACCACTACTGCTACATGGACCCCGAAGAGGTCTGTGTGTGTGGGGGGGGGGGGGGGGGGCGTACGCTTTTCATTCAATGGCTTTCAGCCATACAGGGATGGGAAATTCTTGGCTGATACCGATAGGGTTTTTTTTTTAATCAGGACTGGTTGTCGCTTGGGAATATTTAATACAAACAAACTAAATGTTAACAAATGAGTCATTATCAAACAATTTCCCACCATCTACAAATAGCAATATTATATGGCCGATAATATTTTGTCCGATATTGGACATCATGCCAGATATACCAGTGAGTCATCATATCAATATCTTGACATGTTCTGTGCTAGGTCTGAATCATCTCATTTTCCAAGTTGACTCAGATATGCCAGTTTAATAAATTATTCCATGAATTGAAGCAAAGAAAGGAAAGACAACAGAATTCAAGTTTTACAAGCCATTAAGGTAACTGGGTTTCAGAAGCATGTTGATGGGAAAGGAGCAATTATTCACTAAGATAAACCCAACCATAAAATTAAATGAGATGTGGAAAAATAATGGATATTAAATGTACAACATGTAAGTTGACAGCGAGCTTTTAAAATGGGTACTGGTTCTATTTCGACAATGACAAGCGACAAAGTGTCGCACGCGGTCACTTGATCAGCTACTGTACTCTTCTGCCATTTGTTTATTCTTTGCAAAATATAAACCAGCTCATGTGGCATCCTTCTTTAAATCCTTCTGGGCCCTTAGCAGTCTCAAGAGTTACATTTGAAGATTTCTGTAAAATCTTCAAATGTAACTCCCATATTTACCAGTGTTTTAGCTCGGCTCGGGTCATGGAGCTTTTTCAAAAGAGGACGAGGCTTTGTAGGTCGGGTAGAATCCAGTACAGGCTCAGATCCAGCTTGTTTGATGCTTACATGGCTGCAGCACGCTGTGTTTGAGTGCCAATTTGCTTGAATCATAGCAGTCCGGCCAAAACATACACAAACGCTGCTACACAGAGCGGGAATCTCAAAAGAGAACATACTGGCTGTAATATTGTTGTCATGTTTCCTTCATCTCTGATGAAAGATCGTGGTCATAAGTACTGTGCATCTGTTCCATTTAGCTCCTTTAAAGAAATATTCACCTCGTGTAATTTAGCGATCTAAGGCTAGACGCAAAAAGGCCCACTCACAGTCCAAGTCACGTGGGTGTGCCCTGATGACTGCTGGAACGTGACCGGGATCCCCTCTGGTTCTGCCCTGCTCTGCCCAGCGCTATTCTGTTCTGTTGTCTTCTGCACTGTTCCCCATTAAACCGCCTCCTTCTCCTGTGTCTGCAGGCGGTCGCCCTGGTGTTGGGTCTGATGGTCGTGCTGGCCCTGTCTCTGGCTGCGTACTATGCCTACAAGACCCGCAGTAAGATCTGGCGCCATGGCAAGCCCAATATCACCTGGGACCCCCCGCTGGTCACCCTCCAGGCACAGGATGTCCAGGACTGGGTGAGCGGGATCCGCCCTCTGTTCTGCTGGACCGACTTCATCTGGATGAATGATTCGTATTCAATTCAGGATTACTTTTATTACGTCTTATTGTACCTTAAGTACACAAGAGAAAAAATCTGAGGCTGCGTTCCTCAACAGTCACATAGCAGCAACAATACAAGATAAAGTAAATAAGTAAATAAGTAAACAAAAAATGTATGTAAAAATAAGTAGCAGCATAAATCACAATAATAAATAATGATAATAAAAATGAAATAAAATAAAGTAAGTAATAAAAAGTAGGGAAACTAAAACAGTGGTAATAAGTAATAAGGTGTAGTAAAGTGTATGTGTAAAATGTAAGTGTAAAGTGTTCAAGTGGTACCAGTGCAAAAATATGGAAGTGGATGAATGGATATGTTTTGCTTGGCTGCAAAAAACTGTAGAGGCGTACAGTATTGTAATAAAGGGATATCCCAACCAATGTCTATAGACAGTAAATTCATTATAGAGAAAAATTCCCCAAACTTCCTCACAAATTCGAATCACAATAATTACTGTGATCAATCAAGGGGATGAAAAACAACTCTAAGATAATAACATTGTGCTGCTGCGGATATTTAAACAGCATACTGTTGAATACTCTGAATACTCAGTGCATACTGGTGAATGGCTGCAGAGGCCACTGGCTAGGGAGTAGTCAGACAGTGTTAATGAGAAAATGAAGATCATTGTAGCTTTCTGACGTTAATATTGGGGATGTTGGCCTATAAACAGATTCATGCTGGCTTTTGTTTGAGCCATTTCAAACCTCAAACCAAAACCTAACACTTTTTAAGCCATTTCCCATGCGACCGTAGAACCACTCGTTGATCACAGAGAGAGGTGGATTTGTCTGAATGAAGGGAAAAAGGTGTTAAATACTATACATATAGAAAGAAGAAAGGACTGCGTGCTAGCTTTTGTCTAGAGAAATGTTTGCGTAAGGTCTCATAATAGATGCAAACAGAAACTAGGTTTGAGTGTGTGGCTGGTGTCTGAATAATGATAAATGCTGGCAGGTATTGACTTGGAGCATGCTGGTGTTTGTCTTTAGCAAACCTGGTTTCACCCTGACTGATCATTAACCAGGCGATAACACAGAGGCCGTAAACTCACCTGTTAAACCATTGGCTCATAACACGGTCCGGTTCACTTTGAGTAAGTCTATCTCGTGAGGCATTTAAACATTAATACGTGCAACAGAAGATTCGGTGAAATAAAACACATTGGTTTTTATTGCTTCAGACATGCACTTCCTGTATCCTCTCACAAGATGAGGAGGGTTTTAACAGTGGTAAACTTTGCCCCTGAACAATGTGCTTAAGGAGCCCTGATTATGCATTAACACTCCCATACACTACCACGGTCCTGAAGATGAGGTCGTTAAATGTACAAAATGGGAGTTTCTTGGGTCTTCTGGACTGTGGAGTACCTTTAAATGTGCTCTTTAGGCTTCACTTTATCCTTCCTCATAAATAAGCTCACCAAGGTCAGTATCTAAGCTCTGGCTGTTTGATGAGAAGGAATGAGAAGGAAGCATGCTCAATGGCCGCCCTTTTAAGGACGCTACGTCATAGAACACCAACCAGCACTGTTCCAATGTTGAGAACACTCGGAAGTCTTTTGTTTGGGAATTCCGAGATTTTTCAATGATGCATCGCTGGATCCTCAATGAGCCAAAATACCCACAATCCTTTCCGTTCACATGCTGTGCGGGGTATTTAAAAATTGCAGATGGAAGGCAATACACATTGCTTTACACAAGTGAAGTTATTTGAACGTTTTAGAAATATTTTATGCCGTATTGCTTTTTATAGATTCATCATGTAAATGCAAAAAATGTGAGATTTTTTTCAAACGTTTTTGCAACGTAATGATAGGCTATATTTTGCATGGATTGATTTGTTTTAATATGTATGTAGCTGGTGTTTAAACAAACTACTGTCCCCAATAACAATTTCAACAATTAAAATATTAAAATATTTACGACTGGAGCAGTATTAAAAAGCGGAAGCAGAAGCGTTTCCACACTAGTAAGTCGTTCCAATTCCGAAAGCTACAAACGCACTCTAGCCAGCACTCTAGCCTCAACTCCAGCCTTCACATTTGGAAACAGCCTCTGTCTTTATTCAATATTTTAACACAAACCAATTTGACTATCATTGTGTGTGTGGTTGATGGCTGGAAAACGCAGCCTCACATGGCCCAAGTCACACTGATTGGACTCTTGGGCCAAGTGAAGCTTCTTAAACCTTAAACCACACACAATCCGCAACTGCTGCTACAGTCCACTTGAATCGTTTTTTAATCGTTCTTTCTCGTTGTTGGTTTCAAAATGACCATCACAACAGTAAAGTTCATTGATCTCGATCAATATACACAGAAATATATCATATCCACAATCTAGGCAACCATTGAGGCCTAGGTGTCCAGTCCATCTCTTGAAATATAATTGCGGGCCTAGTAAGCACTGGAAGCTTTCAATGATTCAGTCCCTCCCAACTGGGGGCCGTTCTTCTATCACAGTGAAGATGCCTTGCCTTGCATGGAAACCTATATATAATGTATAGGGCATGTATAATATATAACAGAGGTCCAGTCGCCGCAGCGCTGCTCAGTGAATACCCACAGAACACGGTGGTGCCAAATTATTCACTGTGAAACAGAGTTGCTACAGATTCTCCCAGATTGGGCTCCTGCTAAATAGGTCATAGTAATCCCCCTCATATTGCGGGGTACTATTTCTATGAAGACACGTGGGGCAGAAACATGAGCCAACTGAGCAGGCTTTTTCATGACTGTTGTGAACATGCTAAAAGGAATAAATAACTGTGTTTATTCCAAGGGAAGTTTTAACTTAAATATTTGTGGAAATCGGGTAATGAAGCAAACAGAACATAGAGTTCTAGGCATTAATGATTGAACCGGGACTAATTAATGAGGATACCATCTGCAAGAGTGGTGTTGCTAGGAATCGGGTGCGTCTTCTGACAAAAGAAATCCAGAAAGCAGGAAAATATGAGGATGGCCTAATTTTAACAATAAGTTTCAGAATTTATGTCCGTATACATATACAACATATACAATTATAAATATGAGTGTGTGTGTGTGTATGTGTATGTATGTGTGTGTGTGTGTGTATTGGACAGATGGAAGAGCATAACTAAACAAAAATAAATATGTAGGTTGCCTTTAAAAGACTAAATCAAACAGCATTGCCTTATTATATGTGATTGGGTGAGACTTGTGCTTGCGTCCATGTTTCCCTCGGTTCCTTGTGAGCGTGAGCTGACGAGGTCACCGGGTTTATCCTCTCTGCTCCTTCGACGGGGGGGGGTGCCGTCCTCCATCTTGGAGACACCAGCCCCACCACCGCTGATTAGATCCATATCACAGGCTGCCTGCCGCTGCCAGACGCCCCGGTCTCCGCGCTCACTGGCTGCGCCCCCCCCTGTGTGCCGTGACGCCGGTGCTCTAGAAATAGGTCAAAGTCTAGATCAGTCATCAATGATTCATCGTACGACAGCGGCAGCGGTGGTAGACTTCAGATAGTCGGATGTCCTTTATAACACGTTCGGGGCGGCGCTGTATTCGCTGTAGGAGTAGGGTAGCCCTGGAATGCACCGAGGTTCTTGGAGACGACACCCCCGTGAGATGGCGTCTGACCAGGGCTAAAGTTACTGCGCTCATGTATGTGGAACCAAAAAAGGCTCAATTGAACGTTGGACCTCTGAGGAAAAAAAGTGTGTATGGAGAAATATTGATGACTAACAGCTGGCACAGTTTGACTCCAGTGTTTTGAGTTATTGATGAATGTGTTTATTTGAAAATAAAGAAGAAGAACACAAAACAACAGCATGGGGCGGCATTTCTTCTGGCGTGGGAATGTCACTGCTTTAGAGCTCAGGCGTCATCCTGGTGTGTGTTTTCTTAATGGATGAGCTGCTTTCGGTCACATGTCCCGCACGCTGTCCGATAGGTGAACCATGTGGGGGAGGGGCGGAGCACCCAGCAGGCCCCCACCGTCGTCCTATCAGAGAGAGCCGTGCCGGACCTCAGGGCTGGGAACATCGCCGTCGCCCGCGGCAACGCAGCGCTCAGCGTCTACAGCGAAGCGGGCGCTTATCTCAGCGGCAACAAGTGAGGGTTTGAGCCGGGCCCCCCCTTCCACACACACACACACACACACACACACACACACACACGCACACACACACACACACACGCACACACACACACAGGACCATCAGCCTTGACCAGGACTCCCTGGGAGAAGAGTTATTGTAACTCAATGGGACCTCTTCCCTGGTTAAAGAACGGTTAAATCAAATCAAATAAAAATAAAACAGCATCCCTCTCGTACCTTGTAAACTCTCCGACCCAACAGCACCAACAGCCGCGTCCCGGAGCCCCTGTACCAGAACGTGGGGGTCGCGGCGAGCTCCCACGGCTCGGGGGAGGAGGAGGAGGAGGAGGAGGAGGAGGAGGAGGAGGCTGACAGCATCAGGAAGCCCCCCCAGTACGAAGAGAGGGACTGGGGACCCGAGCGCCGAGCCAGCCCCCCTGCGCGGGACGCGGCCCCACAGTCCCAGTATGAGAGCGGCTACACCACCGCTGGGGTCACTGGGAAGGAGCCGGACCAGTGTCTGAGAGACCACCTCTACAGGTCGGCCACGCTCCATTCAAACGCCATTCATTCATCTTGACCTTCATTTTTTACAACCGTATGGCACAGCAGAATTCAACGAGCATTCAACCCAGCACATCAATTATATATTTATTTATTTTTATTTTAGAATACTTGTTTCTACGGTCTTGTCTCAGAGGTCTTGTTGCTATGGGCTGGTTAATATGGTCTTGTCTCCACGGTCTTGTTGCTATGGTCTAGTTGCCATGGTGTTGTTGCTGCAGCCTTGTTACCATGGTATCGATGTTACATTTGAGTAAGTCGTAAAAAGTAGTAAAAAAGTCTCAATGATAAAGCTCTCCGAGAGACGATATGTTTTGCATATTCAGGCTGCAATGTAGTATTCTGTTTGTATTCTTTTCATTTTCCATCCTTCTTTACTTTTATTTAAACATGGAGCAAAGGGATTAAAATACACTTAAGGAGCCAGTGAACCCACTGCTTCAGATGGAATTCAACACTATGTGATTTAGAGAAAGGGTCAGTGGCATTTTACAGCAGGTGTCCAAAAACCACACCTGGTTGTGACGTCAGAATGCCTCGGAAAAGGAACGGACGTCACGAAGAGGACGCCACCTGTGTCCCCCAGCAGAGTGGAACGGTCACACAGTGTTTTGGGGAGAATGGCAAACACATAGGGTTCACCCCATTCTTCTTAAGGTTGTGGACTTATTTCAGTGACAGAGATAAATGGCATGGATAACTATGTTGACGATCATATAAGACAAATTACCACGTTTAAAAGTGAGAAAAAATGTGGTTTTGGGTTCACTGGCTCTTTAAGCATCAAGCAGTTTGCAATAAACACAACAAAAGATAGGAAAGTAAAAGAATAATGCTGAATGAACACGTGACGGCAGGTTGTACCCTGAGATCACCTCGGAGCAGGAGAGGAAGCGCTACAAAGGGGAGTTTGACGCGGACCTGGCCCTCTACAAGAGGCTCTGCGCTGAGATGGACGACATCAGCGAGCAGATCCACAAGCTGGGCCAGGAGCTGGACCTGCTGCAGGAGGGCTCCATCAAGTACCAGGTACAGGAGCCCACCGCAAGCTTTCATTGTCAACATGTTTTGGTGTAGAACAGAAAGTCAATACTTTGTACGATTTATCAAGAGAATGATAAATCATACAAAGTGTGATTTATCAGCCAGTGGGGCTGGGTCAGTGGTGTAGCTACGATTGTCATAGAAGTTTGATCTATTGCAGGGCGTCGCAGATGAATACAACCGATTGAAGGACCTTAAAACTGTAAGTTGGGAGAGATGTGTGTGTTGATTATTCGTTCTCATTCCTGTAGATAGGGCTAGGCTGCTGTTGCGTTGTGCTAGCATTTGTAGAAATATGCCAAATAATTTTTTAATTAAATGCGAAATGTCTTAAGCTCAAATGATAAACAGTCTCTATTGGACACCATTACTAATCCTTTAAATATATATATATGCATATATCTAACAGTAATAATAAAAACATCCCCTTTTTGTATTGCTCCACCAGTCACCAAACTATCAAGGAAAGAAAAAACGAACCAAAGAACTGAGGCAAAAACTCTCCCATCTAAAGCGACTAGTAAAGAACTTTGACCTTCATGTTTGAGGAACCGGCTTCGCTCGAAGACACAGCAAGCGAAGATGAGGGTGACTGCAAAAGTCCTCTGAGAATTTTATTTTTTAATTTTTGATGGTCAACTGTAAATTACTTTTGAATTCATCGGTTTTGCCGAAGCTCAACTGTTTTGATTTCCCATTATACCCCATTAATAGCAACAGACATTCCAGAACATTCCAGTCAAAACCGAAAAGCATGACAGGCAGAGCCTTACTAAATGTGTAGGAGGCCTACCTGAAGTGGTTGTATTAAAGTGGTTCGCACTTGGTAGTGCACTAGGACCGCCCTCAACCCTGCTTGTTCAGATGAACTTTAACCTTTGGTAAAATATAAATGAGCTTGTCAACACAAAACATACATCTGCAGGGCTGCAAGGGCTTAGCTATTTGTAGAAGCAGAAGAACAAAATGTTAAGTTCATTGGTAAATGTAATGTGAAAAAAACATGAAACTCACGAGTCTACCTCTACTGCTCTAGGCCACAAAAGTGTTTATTTTGTGTTCTTAATACTTTGCAACTGCAGATTAATGGAAAACACAAAGCACAGTGATGTCTTGAATCTTTAATAATGCTTTCATACACTTAAAATTTTAAAACTAGAGAACTAAGAACCCAAAGATATAGGAAAACATTAATTGTAGATCTTGTTTTTTTTCCTCTGAGGATTTAGAGAGTAAAACAAATCAAAATCAAAATGCAATAAAAGGTATTGCCGAGAATCATTTATGTATCCTTACACGTTACATTTCAAATCATTGGCATTTTAAAATGATGCTCCACCTTTTTACTTGCATTATCAATACATACAAAAATGTATGTCAATTTGGTAGTGATTTCATTGTTTTGGCTTTTGTCAGCCTCCAAGCGCAGCCCTGGTGTGCAACTACAACAGTGACTCCAGGACCATAGGGTCCAACACCCTCTGCAGCAACTCATTGTTTAAACACGTAAGAGTCGCTGTCATCACTCATTAAATACTGACTTTGGTGGTCTCAAGACCCATTTCTCTCTTTTTCGACATTAGACCAGAAAGCAGAGGTATTTTGATGTAACATTGACAATAAAACAACAAAAATACATTAACGAGGACAACAGTTAACCCAAATATCAAATGTTGAAGAATCCATTTTACAGACTTACATTCTAAAGAATGAACATTAGAGATAAAAAAACAATAAAAATACAACAAAAAAGGTTTTCACATGCAGTAGAAGAAGTTGCCCTTAATATATAGATATATACACAGAGAATACTTGTTTCAAGTTTCAACCCCTGCCCAACAAAGTGAACCAAAACCTAAGCGACAGATATCCGGGGCGATCAAGCATCTTCTATCATTGGCCTGCCGAGTGTTTGTACAATGGAAATTCCTGCAGTAGTTGCAAATATCTGCCGTTACGTGTTCAGTCCGAAGACGCCTGCTATCCTTACTCTCTCCGTTATCTTTAAAAATCACAGAGAATTCCAGTTTGAGGAACAAGTCCAAACTCTCGTTATAGGAGGGGTGGAGGGGTCCATTCAAAATATGGAACACAGATGGCATTTTTTCTTTTTCTTTTTTTCCTACATCAAATTCATAATGAAAAACAAGGCAGTTGTCAAAAAGGAAGGCGGCTCGTGGTGAACAAGGAGTACGGAGGTTTGAGTTTAGGAAACATCAGTCTGAAATTCATTCTGAAATCCTGTGAGGTAATTGTCAGTTTGTCATGAAAATTGTCACCTGTTCTTGTTTGTTATGTTTAGTTTTCAGAGAACAGCGTTGGTGCAAGCCCTGTGAATGAATGTTAATGTAAAAGTTCTGCCGGCCAAGCAGTCATTCCCTCCCCCGCCCCCGCCCAAGTCTCCTTAACCGATAGCTTCATCATATCCATTAAGATACCTACTCTCATAATGATAAAATAGACTTTGGTACATTTCTTATCCCTCTTGTTTTGAAGTTTCCACTTTTACACCCCCAAACACCCTACCCCCACAGTGGCAGTTGCTATAAGAGTTCATCCGAGGAGAAGCACATTGTTCCTCTCTTAAAGCACAGTCCTTTAACAGAAGCCTCCTGCGGACCCTTAAGAACTTGCAGTGTGTTGCTCTCTTCTCCCCTACGACCAGTTCATCGTCCTCTGCAGTCTGTTGCCGTGTTCATATCCATGATCAGCACTGATAAATATCAGTCTATAAAAAGGAAAAAAAATCTAAAATTGTAGCAAAACATGGAGACAATGGTAAAGGGATACTAGCAGAGTTTTCCTTTGAGGGTTGCGAGAACATTCCGCCCTCCCTCGGCATTAGGGACGCTGCGTCCTTAGTCGCCGTGGCGAATTGTTGTTGACATGACGTGGGGTAACAGCGGGCCCCCAGCAGGGGACGACCTGGCCTCCGTCCCGAGGCCTGGCAGCCGACACGGCGCCCTGCCAATAAGAGCCTCCCGGCCTGGCACCGGATCAGGACCGGGGGGGGGGGGGGCGGGGCCAGGGACACTGTGGCCACCGTACGATGACAAGGTGGTGAGGAGAGGGGATGAGCGAGCGGTTTACCTTACAGTACGGCACAGCGGCCAGCTGGCAGTGTCGGGACGCACCGGCCCCACAGATGGCCGCGGCCATGAGTCATGAGGGTTCCTGTTGGTCCATGTTCGTCACAACCCCCGAGACGGAGACCTCAGCCATCGGGCGGCCGGGAGGGAGGGCACGAGAGAGAGAGAGAGAGAGAGAGAGCGAGGGTAGGGCGGTGTACTGGGTGAGTGTGGGAGGGGGGGGGGGCGGATGGAGGGGGGGAGGGGGGGGCTACTGTCCCGGGACGTAGGGCCAGCTGATGGAGCTTCCGGAGAGCTGCATGTCCCGGATGAGCGTCTCGATGGGGGTCTTGCCCACCAGGCGCATGAAGAAGAGCTGGGAGATGAGGCTGGCGGGCACGGCGCGCAGGGCCGGCAGGCGCAGCAGCAGGCGGCCGAAGCGCTGCGGCTGGTTGGGGTACTGCATCCTCTCGTACTCCGTCAGAGCCACCTGCGCCTTCTCCTGCAGGGACTCCACGTGGGCCGGGTCCGTCAGCCCGCAGGCGTCTGGGAGGGAGGGAGGGGGGGGGGGAAGAGGACACAACGTGAGCAGCATGGCATGCTGTGATGAGTCGTGATCAGCCACGAGCACGCAATCCCCCTTTGAATGACGTCAATGGCCGCTTGAGGGCAACGACTTGGTTTTAAAAACGTCCTTGAAACCGCTCGGCTCATCCGGTCGGACATAACCGCAGAAGGAGCGGGGTTAGAGAACCAGAGAAATAATTGATTGCTTTGGGGATTATCAGGTGAAATACTGAGACGTAAAAGCTGTATAGAGCATTGATTGGACATGCTGTGCACCCTGAAGGCCAGCAGGGGGCACCAGAGTAAAGGCACTATTGTGGGAAGCCAGGGTAAAGTATATTACTGAAAATAATGTAGTATACTTAATGTAGTGGTTCCTAGCTAAATATAAAAATTCAAGGGCAAATTACGTTTCACAAATATAACAGCTTTTCAGCTGGGGAAAACAAAACACTTTGAATTTTAGTTTTTTCAGTTATTGCCAAAATGGAGCGGAACACAACAGCTGTGGATTTGGGAGGGTTTCGACGTCAGATCATAACAAGCTAAACACTAGCATTAGCCTACAGGCCAGCCAAGTGCACTTTTGAAGGTCTATCATTATGCAGTTCTCAAGGTCCAGTATCTACATTTTAATTAAGCAATCTTACACGAGATGGCGTTCTTGAATGTCATTATTGGTACGCGAAGCGCAGCCGTAGGAACGAGGCGCTTGCGCCAAGTCCCGAAGTCCTGTGCTTCAAGTGTAAGACGCCATCGAGTGTAAGATTGCGATTCAATAACACAAACCATCTTCATTATCAACAATATTTTCATATTGTGGGTAAATTTGCCCTCAAATTCAAGCTTTCTGCCCGAGTTCATCTCCATCAGAAAATAGTTCCTATAGTAACGATAGCCGACTCTTGGTCAGTTGAACGTTGTTATGGAAACTAGGCTCATGAAAGTGGTTTCATGAGTAGTGCTAGTTAGCGTAGCGATACTTTCTGTAATTAGGCACAATCTTTTTGTCTGTTCTTTCACCAGGCATTTAAACACACTCAAGAATGGGAATTGACCAATCGGAGTGCTTGCTTAAACTTGCGTGTTATTGAATATTCAATTAGAAATAGAACTTGCTTTGACAGATTTCCTAGAGTCTATGTATAAGAGGCTATGCAACTTCTTGAAAATAAAACACATTGTTTATATATTAAATAAATCATTCTTTTATTCATTATTCTGAATGTGATCAACAATGGTATTTGACTGAATAAGGGATGACGAGGAGAAGATATTTGGCATTCATACACATTTTCTACAACGGTAACCAATCGAATCTCATCGAACACGGTATATACCGTCAAGTCAGCACTCACTAGAGGAAGCCAGAAACTAAATCTATAATAACTGTTAGGTTATTATAGATATTATGTTAGGTTATTATATATAACTGTTACTGTTACGCAGTAATGTGCAGAATCTCCTCTCATCTGCACACCGCTTATCGGATCACGGGGGCAGCAGCTCTAACAGGGGGCCCCAGACGTCCATTTACCGGGGCCACATTGACCAGCTCAGACGGGGGGGGGGATCCCGAGGCGCTCCCAGGCCAGCGTGGAGATATAACCCCTCCACCTAGTCCTGGGTCTTCCCGGAGGCGCCCAGTGAACCTGCTCACCAGGCGCCCCGGACCGCCTCGACGGTGCAGAACATTCACGTTACACGGGAACGGCACAAAGCCTACCTGGAGAGAAGATGGCGATGGCCTTGAGGCAGCTGTACTCGGCCGAGTCCACCTGGAGGCGGGTCAGCTTGTCCACCTGGTCCTGGAAGACGCGCACCTGGTCCATGAAGGACACCACGCGCTCCGCCGACATGGGCGAGGAGTGGAAGCCGGCCGCCGCCAGCAGGGGCGCCATGTGGAGGGGGAGGGCGGACTGGGCCGCGTTCAGGATGAACAACTCGCTCCAGCTCAGACGCAGCAGGGCCACCTGCAGCGGGGGACAGGGGGGGGACGGACGTTTACTATTTAGGACGTTCAGCGTACGCTTTTATCCAACGCGACTTACAATAAGTACATTTGTCAGAAGAAAGAGAAACAACAGTATATGGCTGTCGGTACAGTAAGGATGTTCATAGAACCAAGTGCCGAGCACTAACGATCGCTAGGTTAACCCTTTCCCCGTACAAGATAACACATCCCAGAACACATGTTGCCTTCACACGCGTTCTGAGGCCGAGAACAAAACGCTTTCTATAGACGCCTGTGATGTGTGTTTTGATAGGAGATTGAGTATAAAAATGTTTCACTTGGGCGTTTCAAGGCTCTGATAGACTTTTTTTCTTTTTCTTTTTCCAATCAGGCCTTGTTTACTCTGAAAATAAAGAAACAGCTGTTCACAGCTGTGCCGAACGCGCAGATAAAAACTAAACTGGAGTCTCTGAAATAAAAAATAAAGTTGTTTACCAAACGATACTACCTAACGGAAGACTTTTCAAAACAATGCTGCATGCAAAAGCGTACCCAACCCCCCCACAGGACGGGGGGGGCGCACTGACCTGGTCGGAGACGGGCAGCTCGGGGAAGAAGGGGATGTTGCGGGCCCACTCGATGGTGCTGAACAGCAGGCGCGCCGCCAGCTCGCAGATGTTGTCGATGCCCATGGCGTTGTCGGCCCCGCCCTGCTGGCTGTACTGGTGGCTGTAGCGGCTGCTGGGGTAGGGCTCGGCGCGCAGGAGTTGGGAGATGAGCTCCGACACCGGCTGACCGCCGCCGCCGCCGCCGCCCCCGTTGTTGTTGTTGTTGTTGTAGTACTCGCCGCCGATGCCGCCGCCGCCGCCCAGCCCGCTGGCTCCCCCTAGGGGCGTGATGGACGGGCTAAGGCTGGGCTGGGGTGGGATGCGCCCACGTTGGACTGCTGAAGTTTGGTTGGGGGACAGAGGGGATGGGGGGGGGAGGGGATGGGGGGGAGGGGATGGGGGGTTGGGAGGAGAGGTAGCGGCGAAGAAAGAGGTAAAGTGAAAGAGACAGAATGAAGGACAAGGGAAGGGGGGGGGGGATGAAAAGAATAAATCATGAATAATTGGTTGCAGAGGGAACACGCAAAGGAGCGAGTAGGAAGGAACTTGACGAATAAAAACAGGGGCAGAACAGCTGAGAGGGAGTGGATTGTCTCTCAGTAGTGGGGCGTCTGCGTGTCAGATTATCAACAGACATCGGATTGGTCGGCAGGCTCTAATTCTAGATTAAAAGCGCCATGCAGAATAAGAAGTAGATAGCAGAACTGAGGAGGTCTGAGTCGCTATGTAGCGATGGTTGAAGGTTATCTGCACACAATAAAACTAATGGACTCCTACTGTTTCATTTCCATTTCCAGAAGAACCATTTTGTGTGCGGTTATTATGAACACACACGTTTTTTCCCGTCCCAAGGACAAAGAAGCACATCTATAAACTCGCAAAACGTACATGGCTTGCCCTTGAGAGATGAGGCACCGCCACTGAAAGCGTAATGGAAGATAATAAGAGACCACTCCCTCCAACAACACATTACACCACCACCAAATCACGCTCTCTCACCACAGAGGCAATACCTCTAGAAGTGGCCCCGGTAGGATTTCGACCTGCGGTCCAATACAAAACAAGAAATCTTCCCTTTCAACCCACTGTCCCGTCCATATTAGCACAACAAAAAGCCCACGAAAACAAGTGTCACGAAAATATATACAAATCTCCAAAACAGAGAAAAAGGGTACGTTCTACCCCACCGTCAACAGCGTTGGCCTAGTGCTTCATTGTTAAACTTTTCCTTTACTGTTTCAATTTCACCTTTGGAAACACACCAACCACTCCAGTTTGAGCAGAAGCAGCAGTGATATGGGGAAGGGGGGGGGGGGTGGGTAAGTATAAGCAGGGGGGCTCTAAGGTTGATGGATCGGCTCTGTTGGGGTGGGGGGGGAGGGGGCGCCACCCCTCAGTCAAGTCTCTGGATTAAGCCATTTAGTACATGACAGCAAACCAACGCGATCGGCTAACAGCCAGCGCAGAGCCCCAGGAAAGCCCTCAGTGGCATTCACTCCATCCCTGTGCTGGCGGAGGGGGGAGGGGTGCTGGTAGAGGAAGAGGCTGAGCAACGGCAGGAATCAGCCCTAAATTAACCGCTATGGATTGATTTGATTTGTGGCGTCCTGGATCGATGCCACATGAATAACGGGAGGATCTCCCATGGCACCGAGGTCCCGAGTTCATTCGATCTCGTCGAGAGAACAGCCGCAAGTTCAACTTTAACAACGACAACGGAGCGGTTAGAATCCTGTCTGAAGTGTGTGTCATATTGAGTTGAAACTCGCGTCATCACATCTATACATGTTAGTTTAAGTTGTGTGTGCGCATTGTGCTGTGTAAAAACACTGTTATGTAGAGATTTTGTTATGCATCAATATATGATGCTATGTAGAAACTGTTACGTAACTGTTACGTTGGGAACGGATGGAGAGCAGCTAGCCTTAGCTAGCAGCTAGCTACGAGAGAATGGATGTGGGAATGTGTAGCACTAGTTTACATCCATCTAGGTGGGAATGGGGAATAGGTAGCCGTAGCCAGCAGGTAGCTAGGCTGAAATAAATTGAGAGCAGGTAGCATCAGATAGCTGCGAATGGATGTGTGCACATTGAGCATTAGGAGAGGAAGATACCTTCTTTGCGCATCCCAACGCGGAAGCACTTCTTCAGGCGACAGTACTGGCACTGGTTTCGGTGGTGCTGGTCGATCTGGCACTCCCTGTTGGACCTGGGGACATATTCAACAGCCACAATTGGGTTAGTTGGTCCAGAAGGCTTACAAGATGGCAGCTATTTCAGCTATTCTTTTCTGATGAAGGACAACACAAGCTAAATAACAGGGTGTTGTTTGTTTGGCTCCCAACTCCAAACACGGGTTCATAGAAAGACAGAACGGACTAAAAACCGGAGTTGGTGGAATAAATACAGCAACTAGGTACAAGACAATCTGGTATTACACCCCGCTACCAACCCCCCTGACTGGGTTAGACGCAGAGCCTGACCGATACAACAGTTGGGCGATTTTATCGGCCGATATACCCTTCACAGATCAATTGTGTCGGCGTATGTTTGTCAATATGCTCAGATGTCAACTTTAGAAATGGTGGCAATTTATAAATGTAATGAACTCTCAATAAATAAAGTGTGGCGGTTGAACCTCTAAATGCTTTGACCGAGCACATCCACGTCAACACTCCCAACACTAACAGTTTTATATCATGTTCTGTGTGGAGGCTAGTAGCCCCTCCCCGTATAGTAAATGGGTTCCTTAAGCTCATGACTTTAACGTGATGTTCCTGCAGGCAGAACAGCCAATCCTAAGCAGCTTCCCCTCCCCCAGTATACATTGAATAAAGCCAGATATATCAAATGTTTTAATCTCAGCCGACATATTGATATCTGTAATGGTTAACTCCCTAATATCACTAACCGGGCCTAAAATCCAGTGTCGTGCTCTAGGTAGAAGCATGCAGGCTAACCAGTCTACCAGTGCACCATGGTAACCCCATGCTTCCTACCTGGAAAATAACCAAATATATACATAGGTGGAAAAAATGTATTTCTAGGGCAATAAATGAAACATGCCAAGCCTCCATTAACATATAAAATATATCAATCTATCAGATATCACGTAGCAGCTTTCCGTTTACAGCATCTTAAACATTAATATTGTACCAAAAATCATGTTTATGGACCATGTGAATGAAGACACGATATCAAGTGGGTGTTGAGACTCATCTGATGTGTGAAGGATTTGCTCTTGTGTTAAACACTTTACAACTCATTTATATACTCAGCAAGTAGAATACATGAACCTACAGTAGAAGTATAAGCAGGGCCAATCAGGGCCAGTGTGCATGAATTAAAGTGCTGCCTTGGTTCGATGTTTACATTCTAATGTGTTGAGCATCAAAGCATTGTGCATATGACATGCAGGTGCGTGCACACACACACACACACACACACACACACACACACACACACACACACACACACACACACACACACACACACACACACACACACACACACACAGGGGGGATGGTGGGGAAATGTAAGAGCTCTGCACATAATCCAATTGCTTGACTCATTATGGCAATTTGCATCCATTTCCTTTGAAGAACTATAACCATTATAATAGAGCAACTAGGATTTAATTATTCAGCGAGCCTACACGTCTTTTCATCCATCCGCTGTCTGTCTATTGGATATGGATTATCGTGTTTGCGAGTGTACATATATACACATATTTGCCTGGGAGAAAAAATGAAGTAGTTTATATCAACTAGTGGCGCTGTGCTTTAAAATGAGCAGCTCGTTTTCCAATATGAACATATATTTGCTGTTATAATCCCCTTGTATTATTATGGAGGGGGAAATAGATAGTGTATCCACAATCGCACAGACCTGTATGTCCTCAGCGAGTCAGCAGGACCATCTCACCTGCAAGTGTAGTTGAGGTTGCGCCTGATGCTCCTCTTGAAGAAGCTCTTGCAGCCCTCGCAGGTGAACACGCCGTAGTGCTTCCCGCTGGACTTGTCCCCGCAGACCACGCAGTCCACCACGCAGGCTTTGTCGTCTTCCCCGGCCTCCATGTCGCTGCCCCCGGCCTGGGGCGAGCCGTCCTCCTCCTCTCCCTTCAGGTAGCTCTTATCCCCGAAACCATTGGTGCCCCCATTAGGATCTCCCCAACCCCCACTCACCATGGCCATCGCTTGGTCACCGAACCACTGCTGGAGAAAACAGGCGGGCAGCCACTCGTCTGGGTGTTGTCAGGGGAACATAAATAGCACGTAAAACAAGTCCCGCGTCTGCTTGTTGTTGTTGTTGTTGTTGTTGTTGTTCTGCGTGTTAGGCGTTGAAGCGGACCTTCTCTGGAGGTACACCCAGAGCTGGGAGGGTTGGTAAGGTTCCCCGATGTGTATCAGAAGGTAGCGGGACCAGGAGTTGAAGTTGGAGGAGAAGGTTAGTCAGGGCAGAGGAAACGAGGAGCTCGACCCAGTCTCCTCCCACTGCACTATGACCTGGAAACAGTCTCACCACCCTGGTAACTTTTTTTGGTTTGGTTTAGCATGACTGTACATGGTTGAAATATCCTTTTCTTAATTCACTCTTCATACCCGCCGTAGGGAAGGAAAATAAAAAGCCACTGATCGCTTCCACTGGAGATCCACTGGAGAGGTGGTCTCTATGAAGGTGGTCGTTATGGAGAACCACGCTGCCCTCCGTCGGTCCGTCTGAGACCCTTTCAGGGGAAACAATGAGTCAAACACATGCTTCGCAAAGAGAAAACAGCAAAACACGACTGACCGTTCAACACTAGCAAACGCGACGAGGTGGAAG
>NC_140286.1:14528150-14535650 GCF_964030765.1 Micromesistius poutassou
AGCAGTTTGTCGGACTGTAACCAGGGAAAACAAGACCTGCTGTATGCTAATGTTAAGGAGGCATACAGCTCCATAGCCCTCCCTCTCTTTGGGAGACCTGACTACAGCCTGGTCTACCTCCAGCCCCTGTATAAGCCTCCAGTCACAGACCACCTGTAACCACTAGGATTGTGAGGAGATGGTCCCAGGAGACCAATGGGGCTCTGCAGGCCTGCTTTGATACAACAGACCGGGGAATGCTCTGCAATGCACACAGAGAGGACATTGATGATCTCACGGGTAACAGGCTACATCAACTTCTTCTTGGACAATTTCATTCCCACAGAGGTTGTGCGCCACATCAACAAACCCTCAGTCGCCAGAGACCTCAAGGTCCTCTTGAAGGAGAAGAAGAGAGACTCCAGGAAGGGAGACAGGGAGGAAATCCCCAGTCGAAACCTACCCCCCCTCCGATCCCCTAAAAAATACAAACTTGCCTCTGAAAAGGGTTGCCGTACCTAAAATACCAAAAAAACAACCACAAACCCCATTGTCTCCACACCTCCCCAGTTACAACAGCCTCCCCTCCCCCTCATCCCGGCGTCCAGAGGCCTGGGGCGGCCTTGATGTGGGTGTGTCACTGGACTTTGGTCGTTGCAGGGCAGTCTGGACAGGCTGGTTATGGCTTGCCAGCTGGGCCAATGTGGTAGCTCCATGGAGGGCCCTTACAGCACTCGGTAGGGCCACCATCCACAAGGGCCACAAGATATTTTCCTCATCCACGTACCAGAGCAGGGAGCCTGTGTTGCTGTGTTGGCTGGCAGAGGTGGGCCTGGCCTGGCCTGCAGCGCGTTGGTTCCTGGGGCTGCCAGCAATCTTTTCTTGGCAGTCCCTTTGCTGCCTCCCACTCCTCCGCTGGGCCCAGCAGAGACCGAGTCAGTCGTCGGGGAAAGGGCTGGTGCTGGGAGATGGCTGTCAAACTGATTGGAGTCCAATCAACTACAAACAACACTCTTCTTCAGCAGATTTGACGGTGTGGGCAGGCCCCTCCTGCCTGCTCAAAGTCCTCAGAAGACCTGTGGGCTTTATCAGTGAGAGGAAGGAGGCTGAGTAAAGGGGCGTGGACTCCTCTGTTGAGAAGGTCAGTGCAGAGTACTTTCTGCAGAGGCTCTGGTCCTTCAATGCGGTAGCGTGCTGAGAATGTTCTCCTACTCTGTGGTAGCCATTGCTATTTATTTGCCATTGTGTGCTGGGTAAGAAGGGCGAGGTCAATCGGCGTGGCGCAAGATGGTCAGGAAGGCTGGCTCTGTGCTTGAAGCAAGCTTGGTTCTTTGGTGGTGGGGTCAGAGAGGAGGATGCTGTACCAACTGCAGAGCATCATGGACAATGACTCTTACCCTCCAGAATGTGCTGGTAACACCCAGACTGATACAACCACGGTGCAAGACATAACGCCACAGGAAATTTCTCCTTTCTCCCTGTGCCAATCAAATTGCACAACTCATCTGCCTCCGGCAGAGAGAAGGACGGCAGACACCAGGGGTGCTGAGGAGGTTCCAGCCTCCCTTTCAGCTCTGTTCTGCTCTGTTGACATCGCACTACATATTCCCCTTTGTTGACATCTTCATTTGTTTATTTGGATCCCAGTCATTTATTGTTACTGTCAGTTACACCTTCCTGACGTATGAGACGCCATGAGTCTAATGTGTAATAACAGAGACAATATGTTAAATATCATGGACATAATTACTGAATATTTGAATCCAACCATACTATACCGATACTACTATGATATAGTTTATTTGTAAGTTTGTAGACTATATGTGTTACTCCGTCCCTCTGGATGAGTAAAGTAGTATCTTTTATAGAAGGAACCCATCTGAGCTGCTACCAGACAAATGGCCTTCATTGTTCCCCACTAGCAGAAGAAGTCAATCCACCCCTGGCTAGTCCATCCATCCTGGTACTTGTATTTGTGCTTTTGAATAAAACCCCGCCATCGTTTTCTGGAGAATATCTTGATCAGACCGATTGAACCCCAGTGGTCATGGGTGGATGTCAGAATTCAGTCTGTCCGTGTGCTTTGGAGAGGACATGTTGATTTGTGCTCGAGGTTAGCCTCAAAGGTCAAGCTGACTTTCACACCTCTGCCCCCCCCACACCCACCCGGCTCGGCTCCGGCTTCCAGGGTCAAACGCAGATAAAGCGCAGCGGCAAAATGGGGACATAAAACACGAGCAGGGCCAGGGGTAGCCAGCCGGTCGCGGGGTGGGGGGGCTGTTTGATTGCACCTGGCTCCACAGAAGTTGCAATCTCAGAAGCGCAGTCTTCTCTGAGATGAAAGTGACTGAGAACCTCCCCCAGCAATGTGTTGCTCTTATCTAGAGAATGTTAACTGAGGTATCTGGAGGTATTCTAAACCGCTACACACACACACACACACACACACACACACACACACAAACAAACCCCCTTTTAATACATTCCAGAGTTAAGAAACTACCCCCTTCTTCTTCACAAGCAGTGTCTGTATGCTATGCATGACACTGCAACATTGTCCCTGCCATTGTTCCCCTAAAGGCTCATTAGAAGGGGGTGTGTGTGTCTGTGGGTGTGTGTGTGTGTGTGTGTGTGTGCACAAGACTGCGTATTGAAAGGCGACCCCTTTAATTAGGCCTATTTGACCGGGTATTGTGACTTAATGTTTGTTAGACAAGATTAGGCCTATTTGATAATGGGTTTGTGTATGATTGTGCGTATCTACATATGTATATGCAAGAAATTTGAACCGGAAGTTGGAATAGGTGAATGGAGAAAGAGTCAGAGACATCACCTAGAGTCAGAGAAATCAACGGACGTCACCTTGTTTACCGCTTGGAATATAACAATGCAATGTGGGAGATGTTAGGGTTGTTGTGTTTGGTGGAGTTGGAGGTCAGAAACCCGGGGTTTATGCTCAGCGTGTGTAACTGCCACATTCCAGTATGCCAGCATGTTGCCATTATAACATGACGGTGGCACATTCCTAACCCCCCTACACACATGCACACACACGCACGCACATATGCAATTACACAAACATGCACACAACCACCACATACCAATGATCGCCTGCATTTCCCAACTATGATATAGAACTCTTTAACGAAAACGAACTAAAACCAAAGCGTCAAACGTAACTTACTACATATTAAAAATATAAATATTATCTGTTATCTGACACTAAACAAATTTAACAAAAAAGGATAATCAGAATATTTGATAATTCGGATTTACAGGATTTCAGGCCAAATCAAAGTGCTTGATTGTCAATATTATTCTGTACGGTGAAATCCTTATGGTCAGCTAGGTAGTACTAAAATAGTCACCGTGCCGTAAAACGACATCAATCAATAAAAATAGCAACAGCAGCTTGCTAGATTTCATATGAAATGATGACAGGTCATGTTATTTATGTTGAACACGGAGGGTAAATGGGTGGATCTGACATGCACAAGCCCTAGGAAGGGTCAAGTGATGCAACTTGTTGCAAAAATAGGAAATATAAACTCCAAACAATGGCTTGCAACCTTGGACGGTAGAGTTAAGTCACTCTCTGGCCAAAGTTTCCTTGTGGTCCATGTTGATGTGCCTGCATTACAGATCTCTCTGGAAATAGCTGTGTTTTCGCCCACAGGCGTAACATGCCTTTAAATTATGACCCCCTAGCTCAGTTCTTCACCCTTGTATACCTCACTCACTTACATCCAGTTGATATGTTGTCCAAACCAACTTCTAGATTATCAAGTGTAGGTTAATTTCAGTGCAGAAATGCCTTTGGAATTGTTTGATTTTATACACATGCATTTATTTTTGTTGTTGTGTGCGCGTGTGTGCGTGTGTGCGTGTGTGTGTGTGTGTGTGTGTGTGTGTGTGTGTGTGTGTGTGTGTGTGTGTGTGTGCGCACAGAGAGAACAGAGAGAGAGACAGATCACTGTGGATGGTGTGACCTTTGACCCAGTCTCTGGCACCCGGCCCCAGTGAGAGATGCAGAAAGCATCACTGTAAATTAAGTATGTCAAGCTGCCAACCAGCGCTCACCCACAGCCCTGGGACACATCAAACACACACACTCACACATGCATGCACTCATACCCACACACACACACGTAGTATGGCAGAATTCTTACTCTATCACATAACAGGGAATACAACAGGACGCTCTTATATTATTTAAATTTCTAAATACAATTATCTATAAAAGAAAATGAATAAGCTAAGCTAATATCTTATCAAGCTAAGATATGATAAGAAATGCTTTTTAACGTTGGATGTATCGACACTGAACTACATTAGCATCAGCACCAAATGTTATTTCTCATGTAAAAACCCAATGCCTCCGGGTAATACACATATTTGTTTCTCGTCTAATAAGCTTACACCCACACATCTTGACCTGAAACAGAGGCTAAACTGGAGCCAATGTCGTTTCTGCTTTTTAAAGAGAGGATTAGAACAATCCTCCCGAATGAGGAACAACGCGAACGGTGTGTGTGACCGACCCTCCGGGCCCGGCTCGTCTACTCTGGTCTGCGAGCCGGGGAGCAGCGGGCTACAGAGAGTTTGTTAGTGGGAAAGGTATTGACCTTGAGGGCTAGGAAAATGATTTACATGTGATTTAAAACAATGTGTCTGCCTAAAACCACCTGTACCACCTCCAACCCCCCCTGCCGTCTCCACCGACACCCCCTGCTCGCCTTACACAGGACTAGAGGCTTATTGTTTGGAGCTGCAGGAGGCCGTTTGTTGATCTAGCTGTGTCTTTCCTTATTGGGGTCAGAGGTCCCCAGGGTTGTTATGGTTAGAAGAAACATTGACATGTATGCATGGCCTGCAGAGCGCTGGCCCCTATAGGTCAGTGGGAGAACGAGAGAGAGAGAGGAGAGAGAGGAGAGAGAGAGAGAGAGAGAGAGCGAGAGAGAGAGAGAGAGAGAGAGAGAGAGCGAGAGAGAGAGGAGAGAGAGAGAGAGAGAGAGAGAGAGAGAGAGAGAGAGAGAGAGGAGGGATAGACTGATCATGTGGACGCCTTCCCTGTGGTCCTAATCTTTACTTCCTCTCTCGTGTCACGCCATCTAAATGAAGCCCACCCCCATCTTCTGCATGGATCACTGGGATTGGGTTGGAAATGGGGCAGGCCCTTTTTTTACTGCGCTGAAGTTTCTGCTATGCTAACAAGCCAGAGTACAAACCACTAATTTGGTTCATCAAAAAGAAAGTTGGCCAATTGCAAAATGACCCAGGTCATTTCATGAATGAAAATTTGACAATTTTTAATATACAATTATTTGGGTGGAAACCTTCCACAAAAAGTACCACGACAACAAACCAAATGCTGAATTGAATGTCATCTTAAATTGAACAGTTCATCTTCATATTTTAACCAGGGCTGACCTGACAAACTGGGACACGCATCCCTCACGCCAGAATAAAACCAGGTCAGCCTCATCGTCACGGCAGCAGCCCCGCAGCAGTCAGGCTTTTCACTCCAGACCAGGTGGTGAGCAGCGAGTTCCCAGCCGCATCAGCATAACGGGAAGGAGCTCTTTACTTCAATTAATCAAGAGGCTGCTGTGTATCACCAGCCTTTCTGTCTCTCTTCCTCTTCATCCTCCTCTCGGTCCTCTTCCTCCCACCCCCCCATCGTCTTCCTCTCCTCCCCAGTAACGGCGGCCTCATCGCGCACGGATGGCCATCAAATGTTTTGACTCGCAGTGACAGCCTCTCTCTGAGACCGGCCTGACCTCTGACCCCGAGGAATGGACGAGCCTGGAAACAAAAACAGTGGGTCTTTTGTGCGCGAGTCAAAGGGAAAACATCTGCCACAACGAGGGGGAGAGAGAGGGGCTGGGAGGGGGAGGGCGAGGGGGGAGGGGCGAGGAGGGAGGGATCGTGGGTATGAAGTTTCCCGGAGGCGTTTGCCTTTTAACCCCCGGAGCACCTTGGTGTCGTGCGAGAGATTGTGGTGGTATAGTCTTCAGAGGATTGTTTACTTCTTACCACCTCCGTCTTCATGATCCTCATCATGGTCTTCGAACTCTTCGTGGTCGTCAACTATTTTGATCATGTTTGTGTGTGTACCGGCATCATCATCAGCAGCAGCAGCAGCAGCAGCATCATCACCGTCACCTCATAAACATCATCATCATCATCATCATCATCATCATCATTATCATCAGCAGCAGCAGCATTATCCCATTCATCATCAGAGGGTGGCATGTGGCTCAGGAGGTAGAGTGGGTTGACTGGTAACCGGAAGGTTGCTAGTTCGATCCCCGGCTCCTTCTAGCTAGAGTGTCGAGGTGTCCCTGAGCAAGACACCTCACCCTGACTGCTCCCGACGAGCTGGCTGTCGCCCTGCGTGGTTGACTCCGCCGTCGGTGTTTGAATGTGTGCATGAATGAGTGAATGTTAGCCAATATTGTAAAGAGCTTAGAGTGGCCACTGGTTAGAAAGGCTGTAGAAATGCAGACCATTTATCATTTAACATCAATAGCTTCATCCTCACCGTCCATAAATAATAATTATTAAGTTTATTTATAGTGCCCTTTTCATCCAAAGATCTCAAAGGGCTACAGGTTAAAAGCAGTGTTATTAAAAAATAAAAATTTGAAATAAAAAGGGGTTCAAAAACATCTAAGAGGGGAAGCCAAAGATTTTGCTAAAAAGAAATTTCATGATCCCACCTTCATGATCTCACGTCACATTGATGACCGTCCTGACCGCCAAAATCATCATCTGCATCCTCCTTCCTATCATCCTCATCCCCACCTTCATCACCGCCACCATCATCATCATCACTGTTCCCCTCCTGACAGCTTGGTCCGTCTACCGGGAGGTCTGAGTATGCCGTCTCTTGTCGGTGTGGAGGAGCCGTGGATTAGAATAAGTAGATAAATGAGCAGCGTATCAATCTGTGGTGTGTCCCTGCAGTGCCAACCCAGCAGCCTGGCTTATCAGTTCACCACAGGGACCTGGCATCTACACCTCTCCTTCAATAGCATCCCCCCCAAAGAGAAAAGAGAGACATTCATGACTAGAAATAGAGCTCCACTGGACTCTATTTGATTATGTTAAATGAGGGTTTTGTATTTACCGCTTTAAGACAGAACAACTGCAACGTGTATTATTAATACGATCCAAATGGGGATTATGTGATGAATTAGTAAGGCTGAAGTATTTATATTTTTTTATGTGATTTGTCAGATTTGGAGTACAGGAGTAATACTTTAGCGGCAAGAGGTTGCATGCTTAATACACAACTGTCTTTCTCGTTCTCCCTCTCTCTCTCTGTGTTTCTCTCTCTCTTACTGTTTGATGTTCTATTCCCAGAGGTTCTTCCTCTCTGTGGGTCCTTAGGGCCGTCAGGTCCCATCCAGCCTTCACTCCTCACCCCTCACTCACTAACCTTCCAGCCCTGATACGTGACACCTCTGTGTTACCGGTAACCACACACTCCAGGGCAAGTTACCAATTAGCCAAACA
>NC_140286.1:14540650-14675650 GCF_964030765.1 Micromesistius poutassou
TCCGTCTCTATCTCCCTCTCTCCTTCGCACCTGCAGCTACGTCACTCATATCGATCGCTATGGCAACGTGCCGAGGAAAGCAGCACACACACAGGCAGCACACACACAGGTAGCACGCATGCTGCACGCACCACTTAAACAGAACTTTACACACAGGCAAACACGGCTTGGGTAACGCAGGAACGCGTTCCTATAGTCTAGTATAGTAGTGTATTTCCGATATTTTTAGTGTAATGTGTTACTTTACTTCGTTACCCATAAAATAAAAAAAATATATATATATCGTTACTGTAATCCGTTACTTTGTAACTCGTTACCCCCAACACTGCCTGTAACCACAAAATAACCACCCATAAAATGTGACAAAATATTTATGTTTAAAGTTCTGGGATTAATAGAGTATTTTAGCTAACCTTAAGAGAGAAAGTGGTTTGCTTTCTGTATCTCCTTTATATTCTGGAGGGGACTGTTAAATATGATCACTTTTGTATATTGTATGCTTTAATTAACCCTAATCATCATGATAATAACATTAATGACGGTATTCATATCTAATCTGATCTCTTCAATATTTTCAGATTCAATGCACTGCTGACAAAAATAGACTATCGTTCCCTGTGGGGGGTAACTGTCAAACAGGATTCAGGCTCCCTATTGACAAGCAAGGTAAGGTTCAACCAACCAAGTGTGCATCATAAGGGGGACTAGCTCGGCATGGCAGAGGGAATCCTCATTGAGAGGACGGCTGGTGGCCTAGGGGACTGGGGGGGGGGGTGTGGTGGCAGTGCTGGTAGTGCTGGGAGAACAGGTATAAGGGTACTGGGGTATTGGCAGGCAGCCAAACTAAATCACAAAGTGATAAACCATGCTGGCAAAATAGACTGGCCTCTGAGCTAGAACTCGGCCCATAGACACAGACTAGGAGGGGTGAGAGAAGCTCATTCATTTTGCCCACTTATTACTCATCTTACTGACTCTTACTTTTTCTGTTGTGCCACCATTTTCTGCCCCTTTTCTGCATCCGAACCAGTCCTGGAAGGATGGCTCTGATTGCTTGTAGGTCTATGCAATGGGGTTCAAAGGCATCAGAGGCCAGTCTTAAATTTGTCCTACCTACAAAATAGGAACTTTGTTTCCATTGGCGACTTTGTTTCAGAATCAACAAATGTGACATGTGGAGTCCCACAAGGTTCGATCTTAGGACCCTCTCTATTCAACATCTACATGCTCCCACTAGGGCAAATCATGCAAAATAACAATATTGACCATCACTGCTATGCTGATGACACACAAATCTATGTATCGCTATCACCAAATGACTATCAGCCCATAGATCTGTTGTGCCAGTGCATTGAGCAAGTCAAAGACTGGATGTGCCGAAATTTCCTTCAACTAAATGAGGACAAAACCAAGATAATTGTATTTGGTATAACTTTGCCTTTATTTTCTCACTTTCTAAAATGCATATTTTTTTAACTTTGCCTTTCTAAAATGTTTCTAAAATGTTTTTTAAACTTTGCCTTCATTTTCTATCTATTTTACTTTTTACTTATCTATTATTTTCTTTTATTGTATGAAAATGTTTATATGTGAAGCACTTTGAGTCTTTTGAGTTTGTGTATGAAAAGTGCAATATAAATAAAGTTGCCTTGCCTTGAGATAATAAGTTTGGTCTGTTTCCCCGTACAGGGGGAGACTGCCCTACCAAGCTTGAACACCAGAAGGCCAAGGAGCGGTACCTACAGTCCCAACTGAACCAGACCGTGCTGGAGAACACAATAAAGATAGACAAGCTCAACAAGGAGCGCGACGACCTCTCCCTGGAAGCCATCGACCTGCGGAACGACAAGCAGATGCTGCAGTCGGAGATCACCAGCTACAGGCTGCGGTGCAAGCAGGACTTTGTGGCCTCCTTGAGCGGCATCTCCAACGTGTCCCGGGCCTTCCTGGAGAAGATCGACTCCCTGTTCCCCAACCACATCCCCTTCCAGCTCTCCTGCGACAAGCAGCGGGAGAACCTGGAGCAGATCCGCAGCAACTGCACCAGCCTGTCCCGCGAGGTGGAGGACAAGTTCCAGCGCTACTTGGACACCCTGGGCACCCAGGTGTCATACAGCCTGGGCAGGATCACCCACCTGCAGGCAGACAACCAGCGGCTGGAAAAGGTCAACCGCATTTGCAGCGCGAACCGCACAGGGCTGATCCAGGAACACCGGCAGAACCTGCAGAGAGCCCAGCTCCAGTGCGACGACGCCAGGAAGAAGCTGCTGGTGGAGAAGAAGAGGTTGACCGGAGACAAGGAGCTGCTGGAGAGCAAGATGCGCGTCAAGGAGACAGAGATCCTCCACCTCAAGGATCAGAACAGGCAGCTTAACGCCTCCTGCTCGCAAGTGGTGAGGAACGTCCCTGTTTCAACTGCTGTTTTGGGGCTTTTTTTTATTTTGATTATTTATTTATTTGACATACTTGGATGCTTTCTCAGTTCTTTCACTGACTAATTGAACTGGTAATCTGGTATTAGACGGGTATGTGTTTGAGCTATATCATTTACTTTAATTGGTTCCTTTTTAACTCTAACATGTACTTGTGTTGACTTTATTTCAGAATCAATTTGGAAGATCAACTTTCGGGGGATCTAGCTCTTCTGCTGGGAATCCCTTCAGACTGGGGTCCACTTCCAACACCGGCTCCCTTGGGTCAAGTCTCGGTTCTACTGGGATAAATAAACCAGCTACCAATGGAATAAATGTCGGCTTAGGAGGGGCCATCGGAGCAGACGCGGGAAAGAAACCCCTCACAGGCCTTAGCTATGGCACAGGACTGGGCAGTACCAATCTAGGCAATTCCAAACCCGGCAGTACAAATCTAGGCAGCTCATGGCCATCCAGCAACGGAGTCGGCAACACCAGGTTGGGTGGAACAGCTTCACAGGGGGGTAGCTGGTCCCTCCCCGGGACTGGCCTAGGCAGCAGCGCTACAGGGCTAGGCAGGCCGTCGACAGGCTCCACCACCAGCAAGGTGCCAGGGTCGAGTGGCACCGGTGGGTGGGGAACAGCGCTGGGGAAGTTTGGATCCACGTCCACAGGGCTGGGCACGGGGCTTGGGGCGGGGCTGGGGAACACAGGGCTGGGCACGGGGCTTGGGGCGGGGCTGGGGAACACAGGGCTGGGGTCGAGGCTTGGAGCGGGGCTGGGGAACACAGGGCTGGGCACAGGGCTTGGGGCGGGGCTGGGGAACACAGGGCTGGGGTCGAGGCTCGGGGCGGGGCTGGGGAACACAGGGTTGGGGGCGGGGCTGGGGAACACAGGGCTGGGGAGCACAGGGTTAGGGACAAGCGGCCTAGGACGAGGAACCACCACTAGTGGAAGCTTTGGGGGTCTTGGTGGAGGACGGACTGCTGGAACCGGATCAGGTGAGAACAAACTGACATATATGCTGATGAAGTCCAGCTTTCGTTGTGTAACCATTTGAACTATAGCCAAGTGTGAAATGAATGATCATCATGGTTTCTTCTACGTCTTTTACCCTCAGTGCTTTCACAACACCTCGCAGAGCTGCAGCGCTACGGCAAGCCCTCAAGCACAGAGTGAGTATCACTATTATACAATTCCAGTTACCTCCATGAGGCCAAGCTGTTACAGGGTAGATCACCACGAGGTTGGAGCTAGTGCTCGGGCCCGCCTCACAGCACTCAACACGTATAAAAGGAGAGGATTGTAATTGTCTGTTTTTTAACATCCTAATCATCTGCTACTGTTCTCTGGTTCACTGTCTTTCTAGGAAGAAGAGCGAATCACCCAGGAACTTTGGCTAACCTGTCTTCCCCAGGACTCTGCGAGAGATGAGAAGATACAAATCCCTTCTCCTCCATTCTCCAGCCTGAGCTCCTCACACTGAGAACACGAACATGCACACACACACACACTCACAAACACACACACGCACACGCACACACACACACACTCACAAACACACACACTCACACGCACGCACACACACACCCACACACACACATGCACAGACGCACTCATAGACGCACAGACGCACACAGACACACACAGACGCACAGACACCAGCCACACACACACACACACACATACACACACAAACACACACACACAGATGCACACACACAGATGCACACACACACACACACACACACACACACACACAGACGCACCCAGACGCACACACACACACACACACACACACACACACACACACACACACACACACACACAGAAACACAAACGCACACACACACAGACACTTTGTACTACTTTCACACTAGTAATGCATACTTATAATGGCAATAGCAAGTTTTATTAACTTTCTGCACATTTTTTGCTTGTGATGTGTGAAGGTGCAGATGAATTTCTCACTAGAATGTATATAGTGTACTAATCGGCATGAATATGCTCTGTGTAAATACTCAAATTACTATATTCTTTAAATAAACGCATGTTGTTCATACATCACCGCTTCCACCGTGCCTTCCCTTTTCCTGTCCCATGTGTGTTTGTTTTCGTTCCATGCGCACACACACACACACACACCTCCAAGAGATATTACCCTAGCCAGACTATTGTTTGTCCCCTGTGTGCGTCACCTATTGTGTGCTTAATAGTCACTTTAATGACTCTCTATCCCACCCACGACTAAGTGGTATTTCAGCCCGACCGTTACATTGTTAAGACCCTCAGGCCTCCAGTGGCAGCATGTTGTTGAGAGCTTCCTGCGTCACAAAGCCAGTAAACATGGATGGGAGAGGACCCGACACGTTTTGTCAAGTATACAAACTTGTGAAAATGAACAATGTTCCTAGTGGGGAGAAAGGCAACCAAATTGTGTTTGACTAAAGCATTAAAGTCATTGAATCCACGTACCCCAAGGTTTTAGTTCAGACGTAAAGGCAATTTGTGTCTGACCTCTGGTGACCTTGAGAGGTCATTGACCTCGAAATTAATCTTTCCAGTTTTTGCCTCATCACTCATTGTAATTGTGTGTATCTTTTCCAAAATATATTCTTTGTTCTAACAAAAATGCTTATTTGCTGCCAGCTGCCTCAGCTATGGCCCGTAACAGAATTCAACTGTGTTGCCCTTAGAGCATTTATTGAACAGCTCATTTTACTTCTGTAAATAATTTATTGGTACCTATTTATAGATGAAAACGAGAAATGGAAACTACTTTACAGTTCCCACTGTTTGTAAACTGAGTAGTGTTTGTCCGTTCGTGTCATGCGATGACTTGCAGTTCAGTCCCTTCCAGGTGAGGGCTCCCGGGCTCTTCTGAAGAGACGAGACACAGGGAGACACAATACAGCGAGTCCAATATGAAGCATCAATCAGGCAGTGCAGGAAATTCACTTTGTTGACGACATGTTAAAGAATGCTTGAATGCTTGAGGGCAATGCACCTTCCAGGCAAAGTCATCAGGGCAGCTGACTTCCTCTGACGTCAAACCCCTCCCCCTCGGGACCTGAGGTTAAATCCAGAGGTAGCAGAGTGGCCGCCTGTATGCATGTCCCCCGGCCCCCATTCGTCCTGCACCTCACCGGGTCCTGGGGGCCGACGACAGACTGCAGTCGGTGGCCCCCAACTGGCCAGGGAAGGCGAGGGGTTCCATGACTCATCTTCTCAACGGGAGTCCATGGCGCCTGTCTGAGAGTCCATGGCGCCTGTCACTATCGTGACTCTCTCTCTCTATCCCTTTCTCTCCCCCCCAACCCACCCCCACACATACTGGACAATGTGCCATTATATTTATTTATTTATATCTACCTTTGGCTCTTTTTTATATGGAATTTTAATTATGTGCAATATTGCTCACTTTGTATTGACTTTTATTAGTGACTTTTGCTGTTTGTCCATTTTGTTATTTGTCAACTGTACTGTCTGTTGCTACTGGATACCTGCATTTCCCCAAGGGGATGAATAAAGCATCTACCTAACTACTTACTTACTAACACTAGATCTCCTTCCCAACTTGAAAGCAGCGTCTGGCCCCCAAACCCCAGTCGGTCACAGCTCCGGGTGTGGCCCCTGGAGGGCCAGCGGAGACCATTCTCAACGCTGGAGCATCCTTCAACCCAGGCGCCAATAGATGGATTACGCTGTTTACCGGTTGGCTAAACTTGTGAGCGGGCTACAACGCCTTGTCTATCAGAGTGCTTCTGCCTACCACGTCACTCCGGCTAACCGGGCTGTCAGCTGGTTGTGTTCTGCGTGGCAGCACGTGAGCCTCATTCACAGGAGGGCAGGGCCCCAGACTTAGGTGCCCTGTCTGGGGCCTGAGCTCCTCTTTTGGCAGGACTGCTTTGTTTCGTGTTCAGTCAGACGTGTTGTTTGTGTGCTACGCAGTATTCGCGAAAATGTTATAATGTTTGCATTGATGTTTTGTGTTACTTTGCGTTAGCTTTATGTTCTGTGCAGTCTATGTGTAATACGAGTGTAAAAGTAAGACATAATTGATGAAAAATCACAATTGTTTTGTATGTCACAATATAATAATAAACACAGGCTGGTAAAGATATCACACAGGAGGGAAGGTTGGGGGGGGTAAAATCTTCCCCTTACTCTCTCTCTCTCTCTCTCTCTCTCTCTCTCCTTTATGCCTGTGATAAAGGGAGCAAAGGTTCAGTCAAGGTTTACTGAAGCACTGGAGACATGTTCATGCTTGAGTCTCCAATAGCGTACAAGCACTACTTTATGGGCTCCAGTGCGGATATCCATGCCCTTAATGTCCCCCGTTGCTGTCGGACACACAGGCTGGCTCTGAGGACCCTGGTCGCTTTCTCCCAGTCCCGTTCACCTCCCATTGTTGTGGCCATTGTTGTTCTTCTCTGGCGCGTTAAGTTTGGCCCAGGAATAACCCGAGCGGCAGTGAGTCACTTGACGTAAACAAACGCAGACAGATTTAATAAACAGTTATTGTAAGGGTTTGGATGGACTAAACAACTGCCATTGAAAGGAAACGCAAAACAAACGGTTTGAGGATTAGTAGAAGTGCACTTCTTCACTAATAGTACAGATCCAAACGGCAACATAACCCTTATGTTTGGGTGTGAATGGAAGAGTCTGCTCCTGCAGGGCTCATAAATAGTAATGAGAGTCTTGTATTAATACACATGAATTAATGACAACATTAGTCATAGTCAGGATAATGGGTGGTAGTCTCTCTCTTTGCCTAGGGACATTTAATACATTTTCATTAAATAAAGGTTAAATTATCAACATGAACATGTTCATCACACAATCAATTCCACTTACTAATTACTACTTATTCATTTATCAGAAACATTTTTTAAAATGTTTTGAAAATATACTTTTCGTAAATAGAGTCAGTAGGGCTGTGCATCTTGCTCAAGGATGATTGTGCAGTCGGGATTTGAAGCCAGGGGGGTCAAACACCCAACAACTAGTGCCCCTTGCTCCCCAACTTGATTTCTCTTTTGGAATTTCAATAACTGTGAGCTTGGCATGGCAGCAGAGTGTTGAGCACGCCATCACGAGAGCCGGTAAACATCCTGCTTGGCTGACTGATGACTGACTGGGAGATGGGAACTCACTGTTAATGCTCTATCCAAGTGTGTATTGTGTGGACCACCATTAATAAACAGTGAGTCTTCATCGCGAGACAATCTGTCCCGTCTAAGGGATATCCTTTGTTTACATCAAGTGTTTTTCCACCGAATCTGAGAACTGTTTACTTGGCTGTATGTTGCAGTAGTATGAGCCAATAGGACAGTGTTGCAAGTCAGGGGTGTTGATTATCAGGTAGCGAGTGGTAAATGTGGTGAATCCACTTGATCAATAGTCAGTATGGACGACCACTGGAGCCCTCACTGCTAACTGAGGCCTGTTGGGGTCTTGGCGGCAAAACATGGCATTTTGCTTTACCAACCTGAACCCAAAAATGACACAAAGGGAAATCCATAGCCAAGTAAAGGTATATACAGTAGGTGACACAAAAGCTAAAGCTAAATAACGCATCTCCATGGAGGAAATAAACCTGAATGCTATATAGTTTGACATCTTAGTATATTATGGAAAGAACTTGGACGCTAAATAGAGAGACATCTTGGCTACGTTGAAGTGAACCTGAATGCTCTATAGATTGACACCTTGGCAGTTGTGAAATGAGGGATAAATAGATTGACATCTTGGCTTTTATCCTAGGAGGATAATTGCCTCAACTGCCTTCAGTCCAGTCCTGTGGAGATTGCTTGCACATTGTCATTCTCAGCTGACTTACACAATTACATCTGTATCCATAGCAATGCACAGTGACTTCAGATACAGATCATTAATGAATGAAGAGGTCAGGGATAGGGCATCAGAACCTTTGACCTATGAGTCAAATGCCCTAATCGTGCCCCACACCATCCTTTGGGTTGGGTTTTGATATGAAATGTCCCCAGCACACCCACACCCACACACACACACACACACACACACACATTACAACAGAAGAAGAGAAGCAGGAGCCCGTTCCCACGTGTCTCCGTAGCGCCCGGCGTACGTCTTACCACCAGCGCTGGCGAGCCGGAGAGCTGGGAAGGGAACACTGGCGCATAATTGCAACCTCCTTCCTCGCCTGGGGTCGGAGGGTGGAGCACAACTCTGACCTCTTTTGTCTCCAGTCGCTTGGACTCCCTCCTGACCACCGCCGCTAATTGCATTTCCGATCTGGTGGCGCTTTTCTTAAGGTCACAGGTTCGCTCAGGCTGGTAAAGATATCATATAGGGGGGAGGGTTGGGGGTCAATTCTTTCTCTCTGCCTCTCTCTCCCTCTCTCTCCCTCTCTCTCTCTCTCTCTCTCTCTCTCTCATGGATCGCGATAACAATGGGAGCCTCTCGAAGGTTCCCCTGACTTTCACCTTGGGCTTTTCTCCGGAGAGACGAAGCAACAGTCAAGGTCAACTGCATGAAATCGATGACGGAGGGTAAAGCTCCATGATGTTTGGGTTCCATGTGGTTGTTTTTTGTATTGTTCTTCTGTTAGGCGTTCCACACGTTTACACACTGCTGGGGGCAGTGCCGGATTCAGAACCTAATTTATGGGTGGGCCTAGGAATATCTGGATGGGCCTAGGTTTTTATAAAGCTTTAAAGTATTTTTTAAAAACGGACCTAAAGAGCTAACTAAGCTAACTAAGGTGCACAAAACCGCCATCCACTGTCGGCGCCGACCGTCACCACGATGTTGCGTAAAGACATCACTGCACAGACAGGACTTATGAGTACGAGAGGAGTTTCTGATTATTATTCATTTTAAGTAGCTACTGTAAATATTTTAAATTCAAAATGTATTCAAGAAAAGACATATACTGTATGAGAAAAGGCAATTCAAGGTCCTATGGCATGAAAATGTCAGATTGAGATGAGATTTTCTAACATAAATATGAGTTCCCCTAGTCCCCAGTAGCTAGAAATGGCGTTTGGTGTAAAACGAGCACTAGGTATCCTGCTCTGCCTTTGAAAAAACAAGGCTCACACGCGCTGATTTGGAATTTTCCCCGTATGTCGTCATACAGGGACTTGTTACCTCCCCTTTCTCTGCTTTGCCCACCCAGAGAATTTGGCCCGCCAGTGAGACAATGAGCTACGACCGTGTGAGTGCCACATGTGTGTGTGTCAATACACACACTGCCACTAGAAAATGGCACGTTTGTGGAGAGCTCATCGTGGGACTGGCTCGTAGTGGCTGTAATTCTGCACCAAGGCTGAATTTCTTAAACGTCTTCTACTGTGTTAGGGGCCCACTAACAGCTATATAAAATCATTCATAAAGTAGCATGCCATGGGATCTTTAAACATTAAAAAGATATTATTCTCTTTTTTTTTCTTCTTCTTCTTCCATGAATCTGATTGGGTGGGCCCCCTGTCAATCTGGGTGGGCCTGTACCACCCAGGCCCCCCCATAGATCCGCCGTTGGCTGGTAAAACATAAGAAACAATTACATTTACTCTCAATCAACTGTTATCTGAGCTTGTCCCCTATTTCATGAGTCCAAGGTGTTTAAATGTATGAATAAATTAATAAAAATGTATTACTCTCAATATACAATTGCTGGTCTGAGCCAGCATTACCAACATTAAGAAATGTCAGCTCAACATCATGACGATACATTTGTTTTTCATGACGTGCTGTCATACAGGGAAAGTGTCCTTGAAACTCCCTGAGACATGAATATTGACATTTACCTTAGTGGCTGGATTAGTGTTAAGTGTGTCCCTGTTAATCTATGCTATTGATTATCCATCACACATGCAAAACGATGAGAGCAATCGTTGATCTACTCGTCAGTAAACAACACTAGTCTAGAAAATACTAGAAAGGATTCCTGTGGCATCCACCACTAACAACATACCAACATATTAATGTTCACCATGATTTTTTTTGGGGGGGTTGATTTTTTGTTATTAAGAAATATGTTCTTACTGTATTATGTAATATGTTGTTGTACTTTATGTCGTTAAGAACCCACTTGAAAACAAGGGTTCATCTCAAGGGGTTATTCCTAATAAAGAAATTTGAAATGAAGACATGTTTTCATGGGAATACGTGCATACTCATTTGTTTTTTCAAAGCATTTAGATATCATCAGATATTTGGGATGGGGTTTTGTTGTGTTTAGTTTCGGGATGAATGTGGAATCAAAGTGAAATTAAAGGATTGCTATCCATTGTCGTCATTCTGGGGTCAGGGTGAATCATACTGATAAACTGTTTTGTCCCATGAACCCAAAGAACAAATTAATAAAACTAAAGTGACATTAATTTGGCATGTCAATTCCTGTCTTTGAATCATTTTCCTGTCTGACGCAAACAACATGTGTGTGTGTGTGTGTGTGTGTGTGTGTGTGCGTGTGTGTGTGTGTGTGTGTGTGTGTGTGTGTGTGTGTGTGTGTGTGTGTGTGTGTGTGTGTGTGTGTGTGTGTGTGTGTGATTGTGTGTGTGTGTGTGTGTGTGTGTGTGTGTGTGTGTGTGTGTGTGTGTGTGTCTTTTGTGCAACCTTTTGCTTCATTACCTTTGTAGTTTTCATCCAGGGGGGTGAATGGGGAAGCCCCAGTAATAGAATATTATGATGGGAAAGGGCAGGAATTTCTAGGACTGGTGTACAGCTGAGTAGACAGCTAGTGGTTATTGTTCTTCACTATTTATATACTGCCATCCGCTTTAGCTCAACCGGTCCTCAGACGCACAGTCACCACAGAGCACTGCGGTGCCGATGGACGGACAGACACACTGGACGCTTCCTGTGGAATGATTCCCAAAGGCTTTCTGTGAGACCAAATAAAAAAAAAAATATATATATATATAGTTTAGGTAGGTTAGGTTTTTATATGCCTGTTTTTTATACCAGGCAAGGTATTAATAACAATAGCTGCAATATTTACAATGACGGCTTGGCAATTTAAAACGAGACAATAGGTCTGTCTCTATCATATTGCACAATAATAAATTGCACAAAGTTTGGTAAACCTTTAACTCAAGGTCAGGTGGGGCGAGGGATGTGTACACAACACATCAGAGAGCCGTATCTAGACGGTGGCACGAGGCCATACATACGTTTAGCCTCCGCTCTAGTCTCTGCCATGGTGTGCTGTCTCCCTCTAGTGTTCAATATACAGTATTGCCCAACTGCGGATTAACATTAGTGACGTCATATTTCACGCTGAGCAAGCAATAAATCACATCCTACCTAAATTGCAATTTGCTAAGACAAATACCCTTATTTTTTTATATTAATGTGGAGTGAAAGGCGTACGACGTAGTGATTAATAATATGGATGCAACATTGATTTGACATAAACCAGACGGCTCATATATAGATATGCTGACCTTTAACAACCTTGTAATATCGACCATTTTTTATAATATGTATAATACAATATGTTCACTTGGAAGTCTGCATCAACTCATCAACTACTATCTATATCTGATCTCACACGGGTGTTTTCTGTAAAGTGTCCCCCATGCTCTGCTCTGACGTCACCGCTCGGTCACTCGAGTCACGAATCGCTTCTCGTCACATCCATGTGAGACTCATGTCCACGTCCCGCTGTCACTCATGCATGGAAGGCCATGAGCGCAAATAACACCTTAGAAATGTTAACCCTCCCGAATTGTGCGTGTTAACACGTAGACTTTGTGTGCGGGAAGGCGATTTGAGCACACACGCTAACCACTACACACACGGTGACGCAATAATCGCAAACCACTAAAGAGTGGGTGACGGTTCTCACTGGTCGTCTATCAGACCCCCTCCTCGGCTCGGTCTAGTCCGGCCAGCCGAAGAGCATCCCTGCACCGCCGTGCTGGACGTGATGCTGGTGCTGATGCTGTAAACACGGAGCGCGGCGGCGCAGTTCCGAGCGGGACCAGTGGACCAGGGGACCAGTGGACCAGGGGACCAGTGGACCAGTGGGAAGGATGGTGCCCAGCGAGGAGGACAGCAACACACACAAGCAGCAGCAAATGCCTTCAATGCCTTTCAGCGTGTTCGGTGAGCGTCACACACCCCACGCACACACACACACACACACACACACACACACACACACACACACACACACACACACACACACACACACACACACACACACACACACACACACACACACACACACACACACACACACACACACATACACAGTGTTTCCCGTGCAAGTGTCGCTAAACAGGGAGAGCTTTCATAGATAGGCTATAATATATAGGCTATAGAAACGCTAAAGCTGCGCGGAGCGCGTATACGACGGTGCAGGCATGCTGCGGATGCTTGACGATTTGAGAATTCCGACGACCCCGGCGCTGTAGGACAGCGTTCTGTGGGGTGGTCAAAGTCACCACAATGTGGTTGAATGGTCGTATCCCCCTCTGCATTCTGCAACATGATGCGCATTATGAGAGGGCACGGCGGGAACTATCAATAGCTGTGTGACCACAGGTGCATGAAGGAATTTTTGACGAACTCCGGAGTGAGACTGCGTTGGTGGGTGTGCATACTTTGTAGTGGGCCGTTGTGGTGATACTCTTGAAGAGAAACACAATGATACAGTGCAGACATGGTGGTCTGTCAGCTCTGTTGTGTGAAAACTTGACTGTGAATAATAGCCTTGTCAATCATGTCGATGACATCATACAAGGCTCTGCTGTATGTGATGTTAGGGATATACAAGTTTGAACAAAGACCCATGCAGATTCATACGGCACCTGCCCTGTTTCTTGACCTCACACACAGTCAGAGACATGGAGCATAGCAAGACGTGGTTCAGGCAGTAGCAGATTGAGCCAACGTGCATCCGAACGTGAGAGTTTGCCTGTCTTTGTTTTATGGGTTGCGATTGCTCTGTCAGTGATGGGTTAGGGTAGGCTCAGTAGCCCAGAGGAAATAGGATTCTCTTCACTGGATTGGATCTATTGAACTGTGGTCTTCCAGTGGGCACTGTTTCCAAGATCGTTCAGGGGAGAGGTCTAAAGTATCCAATTTTTACCAAGGGAAATTTGGACTGATAACTATTAGCATGTCGATTGTGTTAATGAACCTCACACACCCTCAGCGCTTTATTGTGGTAAACAATAGACACTGAGGTATATTTACAGACTGTGGAAAGTTGAAAATAAATGATCATATTTTAATACTACTGTTTTCCATTTCACCCAGCCCGTTGAGAAGGATGATTTACACACACACACACACACACACACACACACACACACACACACACACACACACACACATGCAGCGATCTCATCATCGTCAGTGTTTGCCCACATTAGCTTTGCTGAGAACGCAGGATAACTCATTGGTTTCCCTCGGCGAGTCCCTCTGACAGGCTCCTAGTTTATTACAGCTACAGTAAATCCCCTCCCGTCACTGGGCCAACAGGAAGAGTGGCCTCTCTGTGGTTTACACGAGGCAGTGAGAGGTGACCATCTCTATAACAGAGCCGTGGGCTGAAGGACTGGAGCGTTTATGTAAGACCATTGACAGCATCGTTTTACTGTCAGATCGCCCGCCATAAACAGGGCTTTTACCACAGAAGACAAAACAAGTAAGGTTCAGAGCCAGTTTCTAACAGTAAGAAAGGAGGTTGACACAATAAGGGATTGGATATGATCAAATCCTAATGTTCACATTAAACACCATGCCTAGTCTCGTTTGCCTCTCTTTTTTAAATGAGCGAACGAAAACGGGGTCAGGATAGTCTCTGTGTTTTAGGGTGTTTGTGTCTCAGCTGAAGTGTCTGGATTCAATCCCCCAATGTCCGCAGTCTACCTGTAGGCCTCCTTGAGCAAGATGTACAACTCCTGGATGCTCAATAAAGTCATTAAGCAGTTGACCCCTGCCACACCCCACCTAGGTGGGTTTCCTGGGCTCCTCCGACCAGGACCCAGGCTGATGTTGTGGTTGAAACTGGCATATGTAGTATGCAGAGTATATGCAGAGCAAGGGTTCCTGCTGCCATGTCAGAGATCTCTCATATGTTTTGTAACTCTTCCCATTCATCATCTACTCAATGCTTATCTAGAGTTTCAGACTCTAACCTTCTCAGCTAAATAGTATGTTCTGCTAACTATCAATGGAAAAAAATCCCACACTCAACACCTTAATTAGTTGTAACAATTCAGTCCTAGATCTTTGGCAGACGGATAAATGGTTAAACCATACATTGTGCTCATGACAGCATCGTTGTATGATTCTTTAGGGCTAATCCTTTCAGGTGAAGGCAGGAGTTTTTTTGGAGATGGCCTACAGTGCATTGCTCTGCCATACAGTGCGGAGGAACGTGATGCAGCGATGCAGTATACATGGAGTCAGGCTTCATGGGCCGGTGAACCATCACCCTGAGCCTCAGGTTGATCTGCTCCCTTTGCAGGATAGTCTAGTGGTGGCTAGTTTGACTCCCAACCAGAAGGTTATGACTTTGAATCCCACACTGTCTGCAGTCTACCTGTATTCTAAAGCTATGATACCTCAGTTCATACCTGCTCATCCAGACCAATAATTCACAGTAAGTCACTGGACAAAAGCATTCAACCGTAAATAATACTCTGAATAATAGAATAATAGGACATAAAAAACAGAAAAAAAGACTTTGAACGGATGTGTGACTATGCATCACAGATGGATTAATCCCGCCCTAGCTGGATGAGACACATCCCCGTCTGTCTCACCATAATCTCCATTCTCCCATTTCACTCACTGCTCTCTCTCTCTCTCTCTCTCTCTCTCTCTCTCTCTCTCATTTTATTTTTCTTCCCCTTTCTCTTTCCCTTTAGATAAACTGTTTGGCAAACGCCTTCTGCAGGCCAGACGATACATCATGTCTCGCAAGTCCTGGCTGAAGATGGTCCCTACAGACAACTGTGACATCCTGATGACTTTCCCAGGTACGGTTAGGCACACACACACACACACACACACACACACACACACACCATCCATTGCTGAGCAGGGGCCTTTAGCGCTGAGCTTGGCTGCTAGCCAAATGCTAAGACATTAGCTGGAGTGACTGGAGCACCTGGGGATACTTCAACGTCCTCCGTTTACAGCTCCATGATTAGAGTCTCCAGTCATTTCAAAATAAAGGTCCCTCAAGATATAACAAATGACAGCTCCATATTTATGATGTCTGATGTACTTCTTTTACAGATAAATCTCCCTCCAGATGCACATGTATGTCCTTTCATAACCGCTCCAGCTATTGAACCATTATGGAGTGATTCCTTTTTTCTGTCAATGTTACAAAAAAAAGTCACTTCACCAATACAACAGACATAGTATACCCATTCTTCAGTTACAGAGGGAGCGTTATTCTAGCCCTTTATGAATAACTGTTCGTACATCAGCGCCTCTCAGCCACCGCTCAATACCTGTAAACGTCTCTGGTTAAATAGTGTTCAGTGATTAATGGTCGATCAGACTGCAGCGAGCAGCGTTACGTAACCCCAGGATGATTAACTTATCAAAGTTATGGATATTAGCCCCTATATCCTGATCCTCTGATAATATTGTTGGCTATTTAACTATTTTCCTACCCTGAAAATCCAAGAGCACAATTTAAATTTGCTCAGCGAGTCACTCTGGGAACGAGCAATATACTCACTCCCCGATTCCCCTGGATCCGAACATTAACCAATCACATGTATCTGATATAGGCGGGCCAAAAGCGTTGCTGTTTTGCTGTCCGGATACAGCAAGAACCAGCAAGAACCAATCTATTGGTTAGCTCCGCTGGTCTGGATACGTCACCCCTTGTATTCTTCTGATTGGTCGTAGTGTTATCCAATTGCGTGCAGTGATATTTTCAAATGCATGCTTGGCTCCGCCCCTCGAGTTGGCCTCGTTACTCGTTACTCGTTGCCAGACCCTACAGCTTTCTAGAGGTGGGTCTGGATTTCCAGGCTACTTTTTTCCTTAGTTGATGATGAATTTAATCATGAATATGACCTTTAAGTATAAAACAGCAATTTTTGTCTGTACATTTACAGATTTGATGCATGTTATGTAACTCCTCGACTGCAATTAAAAAGCAACATCTGTCATTAAGCATTTATATGCTGAGCCTTTACATTCACCCATTCATACACACATTCACCCATTCATACACACATTCACCGGTTGACACACTGACAGATGTGTGAGCTGCGATGCAGCAATAAGCAGCTCAGTTTAGCTTTCTTGCCTCAAGAAACAATTGCTGAGCTTGTATATGTTTTTGTGATGTCTATTTTTCACCTTGAATGTATAATGTCAATTCTCATCCTCAAACCTCAAGAAAAAACTGCTGTATTTGTCACTATTTGTAGTATGAATGAGATGTATGTAATGTATTATATGTAGGCCACATGTTTGTCATGGCCTCCTAGCAGAAGCTTAAGGTAGCTTCTTTGGGGACCAGTTCACATGCATGGACATTTCTTTATTGTCTCTAATGTCTACGCATGTATTTGAATAAAAATCATTCAATCATTAAAAGTTTAGGTTAGAATTAGAATTAGAATATACTTTAATTTCCCCATGGGGAAATTGGTCTTGGACTCATCAAAGTGTTGCTCAAAAAAAAAAATATATACATTCATTGACAAGGACATGACATAGAACACAATACATAATAAATAGAAGACATTGACAACACAACACAGGGGGGCTCATTGACATAATGTAGACTGCCCATGGAGCTCCAATTACAAATACACAATACATGGATAGATTCATTATGGCAGATAAAAATGTACGGTTTCTTGCCCAAGGACACCAAAGACAGGACCTATGATGGAATCAGCTACTCTGCTCATGTCTGTCGTGCACTAAGCATGTACTAAGCATGTACCACATTAGCTGATTGTAATAAGCATGTTTTATCTATGCACCACATTTATTGATGTTAAGCATGTTTCCCCAAACTAGCCGATTGTATGTTATATGTATGTCCTATTTTAAGCAAGATTTGAGCAAGATTTGATTTGATTTTTTTTAGAATTGTGAAATGTAATTCTGTATTTCAGTATATTATGCCCACGTAACGTGTCAAGTCACAGATTTGAATCATGTTTGGTTTGCTGTGCCAGCTTATTGTAAACGTGGTATGTCCACGTACCCCGTTGAGTTACTGAGTTATTGTTATGTGATGTGAAGGACAGTAGCCTGAAGGGGTCATGGTTGTGCTGGGCGCCCCTGAGCCTGTCTCCCTGTCACTCCAGACAGCGTTGACGACCACACGTTGCTATGGCTCCTCAACCAGATCCGTGTTGGAATCCCTCAAGTAAACATCCAGATCCGACAGCACAAACACACGCAGGAGCACGCCTTCTTCATCACCACCTCCTTCGAGAAGTAAAACATGTTTTTTGTGTGTGTGTGTGTGTGTGTGTGTGTGTGTGTGTGTGTGTGTGTGTGTGTGTGTGTGTGTGTGTGTGTGTGTGTGTGTGTGTGTGTGTGTGTGTGTGTGTGTGTGCGTGCGTGTGTGTGTGTCTGTCCGTGTGATTGATGCTTTCTCATCTTTAATAAAGTAGAACATCATTTCACACTGTTTATTTTATTCTAAATAATTTATGACTCTCTGAGTCACAAATGAGTTCTCTATGGCTTGCTCTCAGATCATGTTGTCATTCATAGTGCTAAAATGTGCCAAATGATATATAAAACTGATTCCTTAGACAACACTAACTTCTGTGTTTGATGTGAAGATTTTGCAAAAGTTACCATATATATATCCAGTATATCTCACTCTATATATCCAGTCTATCGCTCTCTATGTCCAGTCTATCTCTCTCTATATCCAGTCTATCATTCTCTCTATAGCCAGTCTCTCTCTCTCTCTCTCTCTCTCTCTCTTTCTCTCTCTCTATATCTGGTCTCTCTCTCTACATAGATATATCCAGTCCATCTCTCTATATCTGGTCTCTCTCTCTCTCTCTCTCTCTCTCTCTCTCTCTCTCTCTCTCTCTCTCTCTCTCTCTCTCTCTCTCTCTCTCTCTCTCTCTCTCTCTCTTTCTCTCTCTATATATATATATATATCCAGTCTCTCTCTCTCCGCCCCAGTCTCCTGCAGGGGGCCGAGATGATGGGGATGCACAAGGCGGTCAAGGTCCAGTACGGCGGGGGGAGTCGGAGGTTCTCCTGCGAGGAGGACAACATCTACGAGAACATCGAGAGTGAGCTGTGCTTCTTCACCTCCCAGGTAGGCTGCTGGGGGGCCTGCAGAGGGCCCAGTAACATCCACCAAGTGTTGTTAGAGGTTCGGTTTCTATTCTCTAAAAGGAGCCCTTGAGCCTTGTTTTGTGAGGCCAGGTTACAGGGCTCAAGCCTTACAAATTCCACCTGACCTTCATTCCACGCAGAAAAGCAATGAGTTTGCAGCATTTTATACTGATAAAATTGAAGGCATCAGACGCGCCATCAATGTCTCCACTTTAAACAAAACTGTTGGACTACCACCCTGTTCAGGCAAAAGTAACGTGGCAATGACATGCTTTAATGTCATAGACTCTAAAACTCTTGTGGAAACAGTGACACAACTGAAGCCATCCACCTGTTGCCTTGATACTTTACCTACCAACCTCTTTAAGAATGTTTTTGACTGCCTAGCAATAGACATATTGCAAATAGTTAACGACTCTCTCCAATCAGGCAATTTCCTAAAAGCCTTAAAAACTGCAGTTATCAAACCCCTTTAAAAAAAGCAGAGCCTAGATGCCTCTATTATTAACAACTACAGTCCAATATCAAATCTACCCTTCATAAGTAAAATCATTGAGAAAGTTGTCCTCCAGCAACTTAGTGACTTCCAGGCATCAACTGGTTGCTATGACACCTTCCAATCCGGATTTCGACTCCTTCACAGTACCGAGACCGCCCTTATTAAAGTTGTAAACGACATCCGTCTTAAAACAGACTCTGGCAAAATCTCAATACTAATGCTACTAGACCTCAGTGCTGCATTCGACACTGTAGACCATACAATACTTTTTGGCAGATTAGAAAACTGGGTGGGGCTTTCAGGCACAGTCTTAAATTGGTTTAGGTCCTACCTACAAAATAGGAACTACTTTGTTTCCATTGGCGACTTTGTTCCAGAATCAACAAATGTGACATGTGGAGTCCCACAAGGTTCGATCTTAGGACCCTCTCTATTCAACATCTACATGCTCCCACCAGGGCAAATCATGCAAAATAACAATATTGACCAGCACTGCTATGTATCACCTTAAAAACAAGACTTAGAGGGCTCATGTCTACCGAAGACTTACAAAAACTTGTACATGCCTTTATCACTAGCAAGCTGGATTACTGCAATGGTCTCCTTACATGTCTCTCAAAAAAAAACTCTAAGGCAACTACAGCTTTTTCAGAATGCTGCTGCTAACAAAGACCAAAAAATTTGAATATATTACACCAATTCTTAAATCGTTACATTGGCTCCCTGTATGTCAGAGAATTGAAAAAGAGAACAGAAAATCATGTTGCTAACCTATAAATCCCTACATGGTTTAGGGCCAAAATATTTAACTGATATGCTTCCACTACTTAAGCCTTCTAGGCCACTAAGATCCTCTGAGACCAATCTGTTAATTATCCCCAGTCAACACGAAACATGGGGAAGCAGGATTTAGTTACTATGCAATAAATAGCTGGTTTAAACTCCCTGAGGATTTAAGACTTACCCCAAATCTCACAGCTTTTAAAACAAGACTGAAGACTTTTATGTTTGCTTTAGTTTTCTGCTAAATCTTAAATCTACAATGCTTCTATCTATTTTTTATTTTATTACTAACCTTTATTTTCTCACTTTCTAAAATGCATTTTTTTTAACTTTGCCTTTATTTTCTATTTCTATTTTACTTTGTACTTATCTATTGTTTTCTTTTATTGTATGACATTGTTTATATGTGAAGCACTTTGAGTCTGCCTTGTGCATGAAAAGTGCTATATAAATAAAGTTGCCTCGCCTTGCCTACCTCTATCCTTTACTTGCTCTTTCCCTTTCTCTCCTCTCCTCTCGCCTCCTCTCCTCTCATCTCTCCTCTCCTCTCCTCTCCTTCTCTCCCCTCTCCTCTACTCTCCTGTCCTCTCCTCTCCTCTCATCTCTCCTCTCCTTCTCTCCCCTCTCCTCTACCCTCCTGTCCTCTCCTCTTCTCTGCCCCTCTCTTCTCTCCTCTCCCGTCCTCTCCTCTCCTTCCTGTCCTCTCTTGCATGTGTCTGCCACCTCTCTTGTGTTTATGTGTTGGACTGGTCGATGGCCCACTTTCGTTGTGCATGCAAGTGTACAATGACAGGGTTTATTGTTATCAATAAAGGTTTGTTTGAATTTGAATTTGAATTTGAATTTCTCTCCTCTGTGTGCAGGAGCGTCAGAGCATCATAAGGTACTGGCTGGACAACCTGAGAGCCAAACACGGAGAGGTGCTCCACAACATTCACTTCCTGGAAGGACAGCCAATCAGTATGCTGTTTTATTTTGGCTCCACACACATCTTCCCTCTGCTTGAATCATAGTTATGCTAGCACCACGCTCGTCTGACCACTGAGGTGGGCACATGCTTCTCTGTCGTCTCACATGCTAAACATCACCCATACTGAGTGAATCTGGGCATGCGATATCATACACTATATATACACGTCTATAAATGCGTACACTGACCGACATATCCATCTTGGCGGGCGGCAGTGGCTCAGGAGGAAGAGCGGGTCCACATGTAACCGGAAGGTTGCTAGTTTGATCCCCGGCTCTTCAAAGCAGAGTGTCGAAGTGTACCTGAGCGAGACGCCCTCACCCTGACTGCTCCTGACGAGCTGGCTGTCACCTTGCATGGTTGATTCCGCCGTCGGGTGTGTAAATGTGTGTATGAATGGGTGAATGTTAGGCAATAATTGTAAAGTGCTTTCAGTGGCCACTGGTTAGAATGTACAAACGCAGTTCATTTACCATTGACTTCCACATCCCCCATGCCGCCCCCCACGCCGCCCGCCTGTTGTGTGGAGCTGTCTGCCTTCACTTGATATCCACTATGTGCCGCTTTCAGTGCCGGAGCTGGTGGCCAGGGGGGTGATCTGTCAGATGTTCCCCCTCCACGAGCAGAGGATCCTGGGCCAGCTGATGACCTCCTGGGTGCAGGCTGTGTGTGAGAAACAGCCCCTGGGTAATGTCTGGCAGCGTGTTGCTCCACTCCTTTCCATCAGACGAGTAGACAGAATACCAACCTGTGGGTTGGGTTGATGTGGAACACAAAGCGCTCTGACCAGTAGCTCTCTGTTTTCTGCAATGAAATTGTTTGGATTTATGGCTTCTAATAACACAGTGTTAAGACAATATTTTATGTTAAAATTCCATGATTTACCGTCTGGGATTAATTATAAAAACAGATAAAAAAATGAAAGTGTTATTGTTAAAGACAGTGTGTGTGCGTGCGTGCGTGCGTGTGTGTGTGTCCTGTAGATGATATCTGCGACTACTTTGGTGTGAAGATCGCCATGTATTTCGCCTGGCTGGGCTTCTACACCAACTCCATGCTCTACCCCGCAGTCATCGGCTTCCTGCTCTGGATCCTAGCGGAGGCTGATCAGGTGACCACTGGATTGACACGATGCAATAGTTACACTACATCATATTGTCATCATTAATATAGTTCAATAGATACAGTACATGATGTAGTACAATAGTTACACTACATCATATTGTCATCATTAATATAGTTCAATAGATACAGTACATAATGTAGTACAATAGTTACACTACATCATATTATCATCATTAATATAGTTCAATAGATACAGTACATAATGTAGTACATTAGTTACACTACATCATATGGTACATTAATATAGTTCAATAGATACAGTACATAATGTAGTACAATAGTTACACTACATCATATGGTACATTAATATAGTTCAATAGATACAGTACATAATGTAGTACAATAGTTACACTACATCATATGGTACATTAATCAGTATCAAATGTGGGACAATCATAGGATACATTCAAATATTACAATGATAGGGTACATCAGTTACAGTAGGCCCTATGTCGTCAATATATAATTAATATTATCCTAATCGTCATCCGCTTATCCGGGGTCGGGTCGCGGGGGGCAGCAGCTCAAGCAGGGGGCCCCAGACTTCCCTTTCCCGGGCCACATTGACCAGCTCTGACGGGGGGATCCCGAGGCGTTCCCAGGCCAGTGTTGAGATATAATCTCTCCACCTAGTCCTGGGTCTTCCCCGGGGTCTCCTCCCCACTGGTCGTACCTGGAACCCCTCCCAAGGGAGGCGTCCAGTGGGCATCCTTACCAGATGCCCGAACCACCTCAACTTTCTAAGCAGAGGATCAGCGGCTCTAATCCAAGTTCCTCCCGGATGACTGAACTTCTCACCCTATCCCTAAGGGAGAAGCCAGCCACCCTCCTGAGAAAACTCATCTCGGCCGCTTGTATCCGTGATGTCGTCCTTTCGGTCATTAATTAATAATAAGTAATAATAAGTCCAACTACCTGGTACAATAGCTACAGTACGCACCATAACATAGAACGAGAGGTTAATAATAACTTAATAATCAGCTTAGGAGAATACAATATATATACACACTGTGCCTATACTGCACTACCATCAACTAACCCATGGAGGGAGAGGAGAGGAACTGAACTGTCAAACAACGCAGTATGCTCACAAAGCAGGCAACTCGACCACGGCAGCCATCAAATTAATACTCACTTCCAAACGCGTCACGAGTCGACTGTCACTGGTTCTTGGTCACCTCAAGGCCATCTTGGGTCTAAAACGGGGGGGAACTGAATGCAAAATGAATGAGAACATAACCATGATGGCTACGGGGTGGATGAGTCCCTCCCTGACCTCCTCCTCCTCCTCCCCCTGGTCCACCCCAGACCAGCCAGGATATCTGCTGCGTGGTGTTCGCCTTGTTCAACGTGGTGTGGGCCACGCTGTTCCTGGAGCGCTGGAAGAGGCGGGAGGCCGAGCTGGCCTACAAGTGGGGCACGCTGGACACCCCAGCCGAGTCTCTGGAGGAGCCCAGGCCGCAGTTCAGGGTGAGGAGGCTTTACCCTTCACCGGACGCTTGTACCGGCTGCCACTGGCAGTGGATTGAGATGTAGGTGGTTAAAGGTAGAATATGTAATATTTTGGCATTTAAACAACTAGACTTGTTACATCTTTTATTTCCTTGTGTACTAACATAATCCCAAGTGCTTTCAACCATTGCTCATCTCAGGTAAAATCCAAACTTTTTAAAATGGAAACGTCCCGGGCAATTTTGTCGAGTCTGAATGGTGTAATTTCCACCGAGCATGCAGGTTGTAAGGCGTCTTGGATAAACACAGGGAGTGGTGTGGGCATTGGGGATCAAACCCGGGACCTTTCAGATGGGAGTCAGTCTAGCCACTACTCTATCCTCTATCTAACTAAGAAGGCACAGCAAGGAGATAAACACGAGCACCTGACTGCAGGACTTGGCTGCCTTTACCGCTAGACGAGTGGGCTGCACCGCTGACACTGACGCAGGTGGAAAGAACCAGGACCTGAGTTTAGTAGACTCCTGTGGTGGCCAACGCAGGAGGAAGCAACAGGAAGTGCTTAGCCAGCCTCAGTGTGAGTCTGCCACTGCTGGCCACACCTGCTCTGATCCCTCCTCCTCCTCCTCCTCCTCCTCCTCCTCCTCCTCCTCCTCCTCCTCCTCCTCCTCCTCCTCCTCCTGCCAGGGGGTGAAGCGCTGCAGCCCTATCACCGGCTGTGAGGAGTTCTACTACCCCTCCTGGAAGCGGGCCCTGTTCAGGTGGCTGGTCAGCCTGCCCATCTGCATCCTCTGCCTCTGCTTCGTCTTCGTGGCCATGCTGCTGTGCCTGGAGCTGCAGGTGAGGACCGCCACAGAGAGACCGCTAGCGGACATAGCTAGCGGTCATAGCTAGCGGTCATAGCTAGCGGCCATAGCTAGCGGTCATAGCTAGCGGCCATAGCTAGCGGTCATAGCTAGCTGTTTCAGCACGCATTTCATGCAGGTTGATTGGTCGGATCGTATGCAATGTTTTGGTTTGTCGATGTTGCCTTTTGTTTTACTCTTGTACTTTTCTTTACGTTTTGTTTTATGTACTTGTTTTATGTACTTGTTTTATGTTTCCTTATGTGTGATTACTAGTATTTAGAAAATTGCTATATCAATTATGTTTTAATCTTATTAGCAGTAGTCTGAAACATCTCACTTGGTGAGATGTTAACAGAATAAATAATCGGAGTATACTTTCTAATCTGGTTGCCTTTTTTGACATTGTATCCCAGGAAGTGGTGATGGAGATCAAAGAGTTGCCTGGTATCACACGGTTCCTCCCTAAAATAGTTCTGGCCATTACCGTGACCATATGCGACGAGGTGTATAAGAAGATCGCCTACTGGCTCAACGACATGGGTGAGAGACCATTTGATACTTGCTACACACACTATAGCGTCACGGCGGATCATAAACGGCCCACTAGTTCACACCCGGGTGCAGTATCTTTGAAGCATCATAAACAGATAGAGGTTACATTTTATACATGAAGATATGTTAGGATGTCTTGGTTTTATTTAATCATTCTATTTAAATTGTATTTAATATTTATGTTTAATATTCATTTTATTTTATTTAACAAAATCTTAAAGACCGGGTAAACCAAATTCAGTATTTTTCTTCTTATCATATTAATTAGGCCTTAAATGTGTCCCTCAAAACATGTAAAAAATATTTTTCCCATTCATCATTTCCTTGAGGAGCTAGGCCTCAGAGAATGTTCTGTGTGCAGGTTTAAAATGGGCGGGTCTACATCGAGGACCGCGTTACGTAAAGCGGTCCTACTCACATAAACCCGCCCCCTGCTGCCCTCTAGGTATAAATACATTAACCGCGCACTAGCATTCTGTGGTTTCACCCGTCTATGGTTTTACCGCTCACGAGTCTGATTTGAATTGTCAGTTTGCAGCTAGCTTGCCCGTTGGACCTCTCCGGTGATGGGCGTGGTTTCCTGGCCTGCAGCGCACACGCCCCCACCGTCCTGAGCCAGGGATTACTGCTCATTTTTCATCAACTTTGAAGCATAATTTTATATACTTCGCGATTTTTTTAGTCCTTCAAATTTGGCAGGGTGGTTAATAATATATTTTCCTGTGGTATTATAAACTCAAAACCCATAATTATTTTTGGTTTACCCGGTCTTTAATTTGTTGAATTAATTTACGCTTTGGATAAAAGTGTCTACTAAATGCCCTAAATGTAAATTTAAAACAAATCAAAGAGAGGAACCATTTATCTAGATGTACACGGATCACGTTCGAGGATGAGTGAGGCTTTCAACATCTACAGCGTCTTCCTCCTTTTCTTCCAGAGAACTACCGCCTCCAGAGTGCCTATGAGAACAACCTCATCATCAAGATGGTGTTTGTAAGTCAGGGACTGACTCCATTGTGTTGCTTGGCTGCTGCGGGGCCCTTCAATGCAGCAGCCTACTGACCCGTCTGTCAATGTTTGACTGTTACCCTTCTTCTGTGTGCCTGTAGTTTGAATTCATCAATTCTTATCTCAGCCTTTTCTACATCGGATTCTACCTCAAGGACATGGAGCGTCTGAAGGAGGTAAGGAGGAGCCGTCGTTGAAAATAATACTTTTTGTGGGAGATATTCACCAGCTCTTCTTTCATATACGTGTCACTATACCCTTTAGAGTCTTGTTCAGTAATACAATGTGGATTCTTTTTTTTTAAAGAAAATAATAGTTTTTAATTAAGATGTGGACTTTGACATTTCTAAGATATATCATCTTAACAAATAAGCTTTTGGAATCAAAATCCCTGGATGCTTGTGACTTGTTTAAAGAACAGAACAGCAGCTCTCTCTCCTGCTCTCTCTCTCCAGATGCTGGCTACGTTACTCATCTTCCGGCAGTTCCTGCAGAATGTCAAAGAGGTGCTCCAGCCGTACCTCTATGAGCAGAACAAGCTGGGGGTCTTCACCCCCCAGGTGATGTGGGAGTTACTCCAGACCATTGTGGTGAAATACGGCCGGCTGGCCCTAGGAAAGGCCCAGGCCTCCATGATGGCCTACTCCTTCCTGGGGCCCAAGGGTCTGCCGGTTGCCCACGGTAACCCAGAGCTGAAGAAGAGAGGGGACCTGAAGGCCGGCTTCAGGCTGACGGAGGAGGAGTGGGACATGAACGACAGCGCACTGCGGCAGCGCAAGGTGTGCTTCACCGAGAAGGTGGACTACCAGGATGTGACATCAGAGACGCAGGCAGCCAATGAGAAGAGTCTAGAGGACAGCCCCACGATGGTGGAAAACGGGATGGAACGGTCTAGTATTTTCGACAGCTGTGATGACGACAGCGATGCTGAGACTCTGTCTGCAGTACGTGGTCAAACCTTTATATTACGGTTTGAGGTGTGACTTTGCACGCCGCGTTCACCGCTCGCAGAAATAAGCTTGTGGGGCGTATTGACAACATGTATTTGGCTAGGTTGTGTCCATTTTTAAATGAACATTCAAATTCACATGAAGTGGTTGCAAATTGCTTTATATTGTTACAGAATCTAGTAAATCTCATTTTGGTTTGAATTTAGACCCTTTGCTATATGTTGGCATTGACAGAAAGGACTGACGTATTTCCCACATTTAACTTTTTACTGTTTAACTATTCAGTAATAATGACAGTTTTAAGCTAAGCATCTTAGGTGAATTCAGATGCATGTCATTTAGCAGCAGGAAGGGGTTGGGCATCCAGAAGCTTGTGGCTGGTAGTCCAATGCCCTAACCACTACACTATCCCGCACTCTGTTTCACTCCTACTTTGGTCATTCCTTATTAGAGGTCATCATCCTACATTTCTATAGCAACGTAGGCAGAGGCCATATGACTCACAAGGGCCACCCCAGTAGTACCACAACGTTTACCCGTCACCAGCAGGAGCCCAAAGAGATCCACGCGACGTCTCCTCCCAACGGGCTGAACCAGAGGAGGAGGACGGCGGCGGAAGGGAAGGAGGACAAGAGATCGTGGATCGAACCCCCGGCCGAACCCAAGGGGGTGACGCTGACCCAGGCCCAGATCGAGAGCTGCATGCAGACCTACGAGGTGAGACCCCCCCCCGGCTCTCCGCCTCGCTGCACCTTCAAAAGGTCATTCACATTCAGAGTCAACTCTTTGTCAAATCCACAGTGTGACAAAACAACCATCATTGCGGCTGCGGCTTACTAGACGTACGACTCAAACAGCGTCAATTCATATTTTGTGTTTTCCTGACAAGTTTTATCCCAAGTGCCTCTACTCTTAAACTAGTGAATTAAGACACAGGACATTCAGGAGCAGGTCGGGGTTAGGGTCGCTTGCTCAAGGGCGCCTGGAGAGGTAGGCTGTAGTCATGTGGAAGAAAACCCACTGGCTAAACAATATCAAACACCCCTTGCCACAACATAATCCTGCCGAGACAGATAGAAAGAAAAACACTAATAACTAATAACTACCAGCACTAACATGACACCATGACCTTTGCCCCCCCCCCCCCCGCCCCCCCCCCCACCGACAGGACACGCTGCAGGACTACCAGGAGATGTTCATCCAGTTTGGCTACGTGGTGCTGTTCTCCTCCGCCTTCCCCCTGGCCGCCATGTGCGCCCTCATCAACAACATCATCGAGATCCGCAGCGACGCACTGAAGCTCTGCACCGGCCTGCAGCGGCCCTTCGGACAGCGGGTGGAGAGCATCGGCCAATGGCAGGCCAGTGGCTTTTCACTGTTTCACTTTAAGAACTTTTACTTCAAAATAAAACACAAAAAGTGTTTTACAATCATTTTTTACAGAATATGCTATATAATATATGTATATATACAGTATATATATATATATATATATATATATATAGCATATAATGTAATATGTATTATTATAATGTGCTATAGGCCTATACAATTTTTACTTTAAGTAAAAGTATGATCAAAATAGGTAATTCACTTGTACAGCTTTTACTTCAAAGTAAAAGTACAGAGCAAGAAAGTCCTTATTTAGGGGCAGACATACTTATAAACTTCTGAACATAAAACTTCTTGTCCGGGATTAATAAAGTATTAATTAATAAAGCATTGTTGAAGGTAACTTTTTAAAATCTATATTTATTACCGGTATGAATCATTTGAACAAACAGACCGCGATGGAAGCCATGGGTCTGATAGCCATCATAGTGAACTGTTACCTGATTGGTCAGTGCGGTCAGCTGCAGCGTCTCTTCCCCTGGATGAGTCCTGAGATGACCATCATCTTCATCGTCCTGCTGGAGGTATGCGCATCTGTTCAGGGTTTTACGACAAAGTAAGTACGGCAATCTGGTAATAATAAAAATGGGGTCTTCTGGGACCACAGCGGATATTTAGGTTGAGTATGGATCAACAAAATGATCCATACTGTGCATGACATGATGTTACATGTTTGTCTTCAATGTCTTTAATATTTACTTCCCTAACTATAACTACTACACATTTAGTATTTTTTGTTGTGTGTTTTGTGTTTGCATACCTCTAGTTTAGATTGGACCAAATGAGTTGTCTGTGGTGCCTTCATTTGGGTTAAGCCTCCCTTCCTCTGTGGTCTCCATGGTTTTTACAGCACTTTGCAATCCTGCTTAAGTACGTCATCCATGTGTCCATCCCTGATATCCCGGGCTGGGTAGCAGACGAGATGGCCAAGCTAGAGTACCGGCGAAGGGAAGCTTTCAAGGTATTGTCGTCATATATCTTGAAAGACCTTCCGAGTAAAACGTATATTTTACAAAGCTTGATCCTGTCCGCGTGGGCCGCTGCAGTGTGAACTCTCATGCCATAACCCAAGTGTGTTCCCTTTCTACTTGTATGGGGTGTCAATAGAACTATGTGTGTGTTTGTGAGGCCAGCCAAGCATTAGTCATTCGTGTCGTTTGTGTCAGGATGTCTATTTGTACATCCGTGAACATTACTCAACCCTTTCCATGAGGTGTGTTTTTGTCTGTTCGTATGAATATGCAAATAACAACAGTAGTCATGACAACAGAAATGATGTTGCGACCCTTCAACATCAGCAGAACCCCAAAGGATTGCTTGCAATTGGATCCACATTGGATGACTTTGCTTCACTCTTTTTTCTCTTTGCCACTCATACATGTTTGGACTTCTCTGTGTAATATACCCCAACCCCTCTCTCTCTTTTGTATCTCTTGTTGTTCTCTCTCTTTTGTATCTCTTTTTTATCAATTTTTGTTCTGTCTCTTTTGTATCTCTTGTTGTTCTCTCTCTTTCGTATCTCTTGTTCTCTCTCTCTCTCTCGCTCTGTCCATCTCTTTCGTATGTCTTGTTATTCTCTCTCTCCCCCCCCCCCTCTCTCTCTCTCTCTCTGACCAGAAACACGAGCGCCAGGCCCAGCAGCACTTCCAGCAGCAGCTGCGGCGGCGGCGTGAGGAGGAGGAGCTCCAGCGGCAGGCGGAGCTGCAGGCGGAGGCCCGCCAGGAGGCGGACCACCAGCACCAGCACCACCACGACAAGGCCCAGGGCGGCGGAGGTAAGGCCAGCGACAAGCCCAAGAGACCCAGCTCCCTGCTGGGCAACAACAACGTGATGAAGCTGAAGCAGATCATCCCCCTCCAGGGGAAGTTCTCCTCAGGCGCATCACGTTCCCCCGCCCAGTCCCCCACCGGGGGCGAGGCCAAGCTGCCCGGCTTCCTCAACAACTTCAAGTTCCTGAAGTCGTCCCCCGAGGGGAAGAAGGAGGGGCCGGCGGCGGCGGCGGCGGCGGCGGCGGCGGGGGGCGCGGCAGGGACGCCCCCCGCTGCCCCCGCCGGCCAGGAGCGCCCCCAGTCCCCCAACCGGACATTCAGCCCCGGGAAGCTGTTCAGCTTCAGCAAGTCGGAGGGCACGGTGGTGTGTGCCAACGGGACGCAGCAGCCGCCGCGGGCGGGCGACGCGTCCGGCGTGCAGCTCAGCAGGGCGGAGCTGAACTCGGCCAGCTTCGACGAGCTCCCGTCCAGTGACTCGCAGGACAAGGGCGACACGAGGCAGCACGCGGACACTTTCGAGAACAGCGCCTCCCGGAGTTAGGAGGAGTCATCGGGTTTTGATATTATTATTATTAGTTATTATTATCAGTACGGCAGAGTGCAATGTAAACCTTTGTGTGGAACATTCTAGCACAGGAGTGTGGATCACCTGAACCGTGAATGCACCGGTCAACACAAAATAGGTAGACTTCGTCGCTTTTTGCTTCCATAAAACGATGGAAAGGTTGAAATAGATTGAAGTTAAAGTGCAGCATCAAAGTGGAGAATCCACGGCCATCGGCGCTTGGGCTGCAGCGTTCCAGTGAGACCATCCTGATATTTGCTTTCATAATTATCAGTCTGGCCGTGGATGGAGAGCGATTGGTTTCTAAATACGGCCGCGGCCTTACGTTGTTCAAAACACTCCAGCAAATCAGAGTGACGCTCATGCTCTCTTCGCTCTTGCCTTATCTGGTTTGAAGAAAAGTAAAACCATATTAATACATGAGAGAAGCCTTCCATGCAGACATCTGTCCATCTTTTAACATCTTTTTCAAATAAAACTGCTTTGATTGCTCCAAAGATTGCTACACCTTCCTTGGGTGCCGCCATGTGTTTTTTTTAATTCGGCAGGAGGCGGCGTTGCGAGTTCTTCATGAACTTCGTCTCCCACGGCGAGCGCGGAATGGTCCTATAGATTTTGGATTTTTGGTGAAGGGATTCACCAGGACGGAGGCCAGGCCGTTGTTCAGAGAGAAACAGAATGTGATGAGAACTGTATGGTCTCAGTGTGACGGACGCTGACCTTCATAGAGAACACCGGCAGCCCTCTGTCACCACCCACGCTGAGAGCACTTTGTGTGTAGACCCCTTTAGGGGCACCAACTAACAATGGGCAGAAAGCAGTAGACGTTCACTCTTGATGCAAGCTGCTTTTACACAAAAAGCAATATAACGAATCCAACATCACTGTATAGCTTCCATGTGCACATTGTAAAGTAAGTGTCTTGAGGACTTTATAACCCGAGGATGCATGCCCTCTGGCCTTGGAAAGGTTCACCCAGTGCTCAGAACGCCACGTACCGGTCACCGAGAGGCCATGTATACAACATCAGTGGTTGTTGTCCCAGTAGTGATTGTCTTCAAACGCATGTGTGCATGAGACCATGCCCTACATATGATACGTGTTGTTTTCTGTTCTTCTGTTCTTTTCAAGCACTTTCAAAGCCATTGTATTCTTCCGCAATAGCTCAGATTATTTATCCACCGTGACTGTGAAAAATATTCTATTTTTCTTACCTTTTAATTTTCTATGAATTATTTTACTACATTAGAGAATGTACCTGTGATAAAAAAAATAAAGAATCTCACTTTACATGAATAAACATCCGTCATGAAAACAACTGAAACTTGAAATGTTGCATAGATATTAATAAATGATAAGCCATGCAATGAATTCTGCATGCTTCAATTAAGAAGGTTATATACACACGAGTAGTTTTAGACCAAGAGGAAATTTGCTTTTGATGGCTTTACATGTAATTGAATCAAAAAGGTATTAAAATGCAAGTGGTCGTAAACATTTATTTCAACCGGTCATTTACAACACTATAAAGTCTTTGTATGAGAAACCAACAAAAAAGGTTTGGTGTATGTCTTATTTTCCTTATTTACGCTGCATTGTGAGTGACTGATGTATAAAAACTTGCGTGACAGCGGTTAAGATACATTGCCAGCCATAGAGGTCGCCATGAGTTAATACATTAAAACTAGAAACTGCCAATGAAACAATGGGAAATGCTAATTAAATCTGCTGTCCACCTGGTGTTAAGCACAGATTGAAGCCAACCATTTGTTTACGTACATACCCAGGCATAATGATGAAGCACAAGTAAAACAGCTATGGAAATACCAGATATTGATGCAGAGCAATCGAGTAACTGTAAAAACTAAAGAAATTGAGACATAGGTCCAACCTGTTCAGTGTTAACTTTGTGTAATAGTTTGAACTTATCCAATTATATCCTAGGAACAAAAATTTTCCCTCAAAGTGCAAACATGCAATAATGTCAAACCTTTTTTTTTAAATATATATATACTTCATCCGCCTCTCACTTCATGACCCACTGTAGACGTGAGGCTGTAGGCTCTGTGTCTATGTCTGAGAGGATGCTGGACCAGATTGAACTATACATCATTTACAAATATACAACCATACAAAAAGAACAACTTTACAAGTAGCAGCAAAAAGTCCACCATGTTATTTCAAACACATTTCCCACTTAACAGCGAATGGCACAAATAAAAATAACCTTTAACAATAGCAAGTAGTTGCTTACCAAAATATTTGTAAATTACCAACAGTTATCAGTCCGATGAACACAGAGAAAATTTAATCAATTTGTAAAGAGAGCTTGGTAAGTCAAAGACTTCTATGAGATACTTTTATAAACAAATGCAGTACTGATTGGATTCTGAAGCACTGAACATCACATGGAATAATGCTACAAAAACCTGCTGTCCAATTGGTACAAAACTGTATACGATTTCTGGTCCTGCTTTAGCTAGTAGCATGAATGAGTGAAGGGGGAACATATTAATGCTTAGACCAGCTGTATGTGCATTCCCTCAACTTCCCCAATGTGAGCCAATGGGGAACACTCATATTCTTTAAAACTCTGAAATCTTCTACTTAAGGCAACCGCATTAAATCATTCCTCCTGAGTCTAAATAGATACACAACAAATTAGCCTGAATAAAAAGAGGACTATCTCTTTTTTTCTTCTTAAAAATAAGCAACTTAAAGGTGACGTTGGGGTGGGGTTAGGACGGGCCATGCTTAGGCAGTGGATTCTTTAAGGGGGATTTCTGATCTCTTATACACTTCAAATTCACTGAAATATGAATGTATACTACACATGCATATCTGAAATCACAAAACCAGAAAATAATCGTATTAGTAAAAGGAAGCATGGATAAACCTTATAGGCTTCTCAAAACGTTTGCACAGTCACTTATGGGAGTGAAATGTTGATGGAGATGAAGACAATGGATTTGTACAATAGTATTAAGGGTTTAACAATAGATTGATAAGTGTAAAATGAACATGCATAAAACCGCAACAAAAACATTGAAGTGAATCTGGGTTGGGTCCTAAAAGACCTACCCAAAACTGGAAAATCTTTCAAATCAAAGAAAATAATACTAAATCAGTTCTCATCATTCCCGATGCCATGTGAAGAGAATATTCTCTGCTTGATGACAGTGGTCAGCCCTCCTACCTTTACCGGTGTACCTCCGTGACAAGGCTTTGGCTTGCTTCCCGATTACCTGAATCTGTATTTGAATAAACTACAGAGTATGTCTCCATGTGTGAGAAGAGTTTTGTGTATTTGTTCTTGATGGTCTTGGTGGACAGGGTTTCATGTTGCATCGTTGTTCAACTCCTCGCTGTCTGTTCTGGCCATCTTCCGAGGAGGCGCGGTGCTCTCCCCTTCTGTGTGGTCCGGGTCCCGCTTCTTACCTGCATTCTGCTGGCACAGAGGCCCAATACACATCAAGTCCCCTGTTTACTACTACTACGGGCTCATGACCAGAGCAAATGTCACCATATAATCATCATTTGTGACTCAAAAAGGGGTTATTGTGAAAAATGATTCTTAACTGCTATTGAAAGAAAAGTCAATTCTGTAACAGCCCAATAAAATCTTTACAGTACTCTTCTTATTGTGTACAAATAAAGCATATATTCAACAAAATATTGGCCTATTGAAAACTGCAAATAAAAACTGAGTGTACAATATTATGGGACAGTGAGAGCGTTGAAGTTATAGTTCATGAGTCAAATGATATTGTTCACTGTGAGTTTTGACAGAATAGTTAAACTAATACCAATGGAGAGCCAAGCAAGACTGAGAGGCGGGAGCCAATGAGAGGGGCTGTCTTGTCTTAAAATCCCTTCCCTGTTTCTTGGACCTTACCTTTTTATCCCACTGCTGATGAAGATATCGTAGCAAGATATTTGTTTTCTCTGTGACAATAACTGAAAAATAAACACAGCAGGATGTTGAGACAAACGGATCAAATTGTAGAGGACATCTACAACTAAATTCAAGTTTAAACTGAATTATTAATGAATTATCAAAATGCTGAATAGACTAAAAGCTGAGGTTTTTCCTCAGCTTTGAGAGTTTTTAGATTCAGCATGGTATTGATGTGTTCAGTGTGAATTACTATGACTCCATTTAAAACCTGAAGCCATTAAGGATAACAGTGGAGTGTTCTTTGGTTTTTCTCCACAAAATAACTATTTTGTCACAAATGGGGAGCAATTAGATACAATTATGAATTGTATGTTTTTATTTCAGCTTATAACTAAATCTATCGATTAAATGGTGGCCCACTGAACACACACTGAAACATGTAAACGTCTCACTTTGTTCAGAAGGATACTCGCGAGTTGGGATGTAAACCGATGGTCGTCGGTTCTAAAAAAAGAAAAGGGTCAAGGCATGACATCCTGGCATGTACCACATTATCTCACATGGACCACAACAGTATTATGTAACGCTAGACAAAGCGGCCATTATGGTCGTGACCCGAGGCGTGTGTGAACTACTCACCGACGCCTTGCACACAGAGTCCGCATGGAATCTGCTGAAGTTGTGTTTGTTGTAGACAGGTAATCCTTTCAAAAAGTCTGCCTGTAAAATACATTTATTTTATATCGACAGCTCGTATTATCTCAGCAGGCGTGTTGTAACAACCAGCGTTGTATGCTGCAACCTGCAGAATAGACTCTTCGGTAATGTTCAATGAAACATAATACAATGAAAGTCCTCGATGGAAAGTGTGGCGTCTTCTCGACGAAGGTGGCCCGCCTACCTTATCCATGGCTGAGCCCTGGCAGTGGAGCATACGGAGTTCAGGGAGACGGACTCCAGGAACAGTTGTGGGCTCAAGTTGCTCCGTTAGCTCTGTCGTAGCCTGCATATATCCCAACACAGCACACAGTTTACCAATTCACACACTTCTGATGATAACTGACAGTAACTGCAGCATAATAACCGGTAATGAGTTATCCGATATAATCGCACCACACTGATAAATGCTCGAGTAGAATCGGCGAATAGTAAACATTAACGGGACATGGGCTTTGCTAGCTAGTTTTGTTTTTCATCCGTGTGGGCGGTATCCTTAAGAGGAGCTCGGATCTGATTGGCTAAAGACAGGTAAACAGCAAGAGAAAAAGTTCGCAATGGTTTATGGGATGAGTAGTTCCTTCACTCGTTCCAAAAAAATGTTTTACACAGGCTTTTTCACCTCTGCTTTTTATTCCATTTTCCAAATTTATTTTTTGCTCCGAAACAAATATTTTATGGATACGACTGTGAAACGATGGCATATGTCCTGTATACGTTAAAGACGTTAATTTCTAGTAAAAAAAACAAAACACATGTTTTATTCGCAATGTAATTTGAAACCACCTACTCCTACTACACGTCTTTGATTGGTGGAGCTCGCTGTTACCACGGAAATGTTTACCCTCACCCAAAGTCAAGTCTTTGATGACTGCTGCCACGTAGTGGTGGATTTCATGATTCGTTTGAATGAATCAGTTCACGTCGGTCAGTTCGCCAAGAAGAGTCGTTCATTCGTTCGTTCGTTCATTCGCATTTCCGGTAGCGGTGAATCATGATTCTCAGAGTCGGTCAGACTCGGCTCCTCCCTCGTTCTCGTTCAAACGAATCGCGAATGCACGTTCTCAGCCGAGTCGGTCAGACTCAGCTCCTCCCTCGTTCTCATTCTCAAACTAATCACGATCATGCAATGGTGCAAACGGTCATCAATCAACACAACATTAACTAAGTTCCTTTTAGCTGAGGAGTGCTTCATGTTCGGAATCTGGATGTTGTTGCCCAGCTGACTCTCGTGACTTCTCAGTCCTCGAGTCTTCACAGCTAAACACAGTCAGTGAACGAACGGCGACTCGTGAGTCAGTGCGACTCAGCGACTAGTGGGTGGAGCTGGGAGTCGAGTCTCGGAGAACGAACGAGATGAACGACGACGAACGAGAGCGGCGAATCAGGTCGGTTCGTTCGTTTTAAAGAGTCGTTCGTTCGAACTGATTCTTTCGCGAACGAGCCACCACTACTGCCACTGAACTCGATGGCTTACCACAGCAAACATGATTTCCCTTAGATTAATGAAAGTTAGAGTTGTAACTGTAACGGAAATTAGCTGTACATGTTGAAGGCTGTGTTTGGGTTGCCAAAGGTGATTCAGACTGATCAGGGGTCGAACTTCATGTCGCGAGTTTTCGCTCAGGTGCTGAAGCAGCTGGCAGTGAGTCATGTTCTCTCGAGTGCGTATCATCCTGAATCACAGGGGGCACTGGAGCGATTCCACCAAACACTTAAATCAATGTTGCGGGCATACTGTTTGGAATTTGACAGAGACTGGGATGAGGGAGTTCCCCTGCTGATGTTTGCTGTGAGAGAGGTGGTTCAGGAGTCGGTAGGATTTAGTCTGAATTGGTTTTTACTCACTCTGTGCGTGGTCCATTGACACTGCTGAAAGAAAAGTGGGTGGGTGGTGCTGCACCAGAATCTGTTGGATTTTGTATGCGATTTCCGCTACAAACTGCGCTGGGCTTGTGAGCTGGCAAAGGAGAATCTCAGTGCTGCTCAGAAAAGAATGAAGGGGTGGTATGATAAGAAGGCGGAAAGCAGGAATTTTGTTCCAGGTGATAAGGTGCTAGTTTTGCTGCCGATCCCTGGGTCCTGTCTGCAAGCTCGCTTCAGTGGCCCTTATTGTGTGGAGAAGAAAGTGGGTGACTTTGACTTTGATCTCATTGCTACTCCAGAACGTAGCCGCAAGAAGAGGCTGTGTCACATTAATATGTTGAAACCGTATGAGGGTTGTGACGCTGATCCTGGTCCGGTCAGTGTTAAGCCTTCCAACGTTGTTGGTAGACCTGGCTCCGCCTGTGCTGTGGCACTGTCCAGGGCTGAAAGTGGGGGGTTGCACGGGACACGGTGGAGGATGATATTGAGGTTCCGTCCAAGGCACTAGTTTAGGGGAGGTTGATTTCTTCACATGTGGCATTGTTCTCTGACGTTCCTTCGTGTACCTCTGTTCTTCATCACGATATCGATGTAGGTGGCTCTCCACCAATCAAGCAGCATGCCTACCGTGTGAACCCGGACAAGCGGGGCCGTCTTAAGAGGGAGGTGGAGTTACATGCTGGAGCATGGAATTCCAGCTCGTGGAGCTCTCCCTGTTTCTTGGTTGACAAAGCGGATAAATTGGACCGCTTTTGTACTGAAGTGTGAACAGTGTGACAAGGGCGGATAGTTATCCTTTGCCTAGAGTACAGGATTGTGTCGATCGTGTCGGCAGCGCTTCGTACGTGACGAAACTCGATCTGCTAAAGGGGTATTGGCAGGTCCCGTTAACAATACGTGCAAAGGAGATCTCTGCCTTTGTAACACCCGATGATTTTCTGCAATATAAGGTGATGGCTTTTGGAATCTGTAATGCGCCCGCTACCTTCCAAAGGCTGGTGAATACGGTGTTGTCGGGTGTATCTGGGTGCGAGGCATATTTGGATGATGTGGTGGTTCATTCTGATACCTGGCAGGGCCACATGGAACAGTTAAGCGACGTGTTTGATCGGCTGAGCAAAGCGAACCTGACATTGAACCTGGCGAAGTGTGATTTTGGTCAGGCTACGGTGGTTTACTTGGGGAAGGTGGTGGGCCGAGCTGAAGTGCTTATGGTTCAGTCAAATGATTTTCCTGTTCTTGCTTCTAGGCGAGACCTGCTTTGCTTCCTGGGGATGGCGGGTTATTACAGGGGGTTCTGTAAGAACTTTTCAGTTGTTGCGGCACCACTGACTGACCTGATCAGTCCGAAAGTCCGGTTTGTGTGGTCTGAGGGTTGTCAGTACGCATTTGAGCAGATTAAAGATCTTCTGTCAACCGCCCCGGTACTTGCGGTGCCAAATTTTGACCAGCCTTTCAAGTTGGCCATTGATGCGAGTGATCTGGAGGCAGGTGCTGTTCTGCTCCAAGATGGGACTGATGGAGTAGAACACCCTGTGTCTTACTTTTCCTGGAAATTCAACCGACATCAGCATGTCTATTCCACAATCGAGAAAGAAGCCCTCGCTATTTTACTTGCGTTAGATCACTTTGAGGTTTATGTCAGGTCGGCGAACGTTCCTGTTACCATCTACACTGATCATAATCCCTTGGTGTACCTGAAAACGATGCGTAACACCAACCAGAGACTGATGCGTTGGAGCATCTTCATGCAGGCATTTGACGTTGTGATCAAACATATTCGTGGCAAGGATAACGTGGTAGCAGTTCTGTTTTATCTCTGTTAAATGGAGGGCTGTTAATATAGGCTTTTCCGTGTTTCTTTTGTTAGTTAGGGGGTTGGGAACTTGCAAGATAGGAGGAGGAAGTTCTGGCTTCGACGGCCCAATGCGCGGCTGGCCCAGGCTTTCTCCACCCTTTTGCTTTTGGTTTTTGTCCTCCAGCTGTTGGGGCTTGGGGGGGCGGTGTATGTTTAATAAAGAGTCATTATAATTTAACTGTTAATTCTGGTTCAGTGTTTATTTTTTCTGACGTGTTGCTGGCCGCTGAACCTGAGACAGAACTGCTATATATACTATATGCTATATGTATATACTACTGAATACGTAACTGGAATATGAGATTGAATTCACATGTATTAAAAACAAGTAACGTTATTATGTGGTGATTGCAGTCAGGAACGAAGGAACATACCATGACTACCACGACTACCATGACAACGCTATACACTATATGAAACACTATACACTATACATACTATACACACACACACACACACACACACACACACAGATTATATGACACAACTTGTATTAACAATATAAACAATAGAATAATGTCAAAGGTTATAAGATGCAAGAAACCCGCTAAACTATTGGGTTGTATCCATTGTAGAAAAATGCAATTGATTAAGTGATGAGTAGTTCCTCACTTGTTCACAAAAAATAATGCACACAGTCTTGTACCTTTGCCTTTTGTTCCATTTTCCAAGTTATTTTTTGCCCCAGATCAAATGTTTTATTGTCACTAACCCTTGACGAACGATTGGCTTGGTTTTAGGCTTAAAGGTCCCATGGCATGCTACTTTATAGATGTTTTTATATAGGTGTTAGTGGGCCCCTAATACAGTATTTGAAGACGTTCAAGAAATTCAGCCTTGGTGCAGAATTACAGCCAATATGAGCCAGTCCCACAATGAGCTTTCCACAATGAGCTTGCCGTTTTTTAGAGGCGGGTCAAGGAGGAGGGTGGGGGTGTGGCCCTAAGCAGCTTGCGGCCATGGTACCATGCGCTAGTGTTTACAGTGGATCTATCGCAATGGCTCGGATTCATAATATCATCCGGAGGCGCACACAGCTTTTGGCCGTGTTCTGTAAATATTCTAGAACACTCCGGGTGCTTCGGCGGGAGTCCTGGAGCTCTATATCTAAGTAATATCATATTATATATAGATATCTATATAATATAATGTATATTATCATGGCCAAAAGCTGTGTGCGCCTCCAGATGATATTATGAATCTCAAACGACTGTGTCGGGTTCTCCGACGTCTCTGGTTCTTCCACTTCCACATCAATCTGAAGTACAAACTGAACCGCGACATGGAGGAGAAAGGGATTGTTGCCGTTTGCGGACTCCCGGTACTTCCACAACGAGACTCGTAGTGGGGGTTATCTTGGCCATGGTTGAGAAGGAATTGGGGGAAAGGAACTTTGGCTTCGACTCCTTGAAGGCCAGATTGAACCGTGACATGGAGGAGAAAGGGATTGTTGCCAGCGATTGTTGCCCGGGATTGTCTCCTCCTTGGCTCCTCGGCAGCGGGGCTCCTCGGCAGTGCCCCAGCGCCGGTGCCCTGCCAGCGGGAGACAATCCCGGGAAACAATCCCTTTCTCCTCCTGGTTCAATCTGGCCTTCAGGGAGTCAAAGCCAAAGCTCCTTTCCCCCAATTCCTTCTCAACCATGGCCGAGATAACCCCCACTACGAGTCTCGTTGTGGAAGCAGGCTACCAGAGATGTCAGAGAACCCGAAGCAGTCTAGTCTTTTCACCAAATGGGAACTTTACGCAAGCTTGCGTTATTGGTTTGCGTGTTATGCGCCATAACACCAACAGCTGAACAGTTATCCGAATAACAAAGAAGTGTAGGCCTACAACACTTGCGTTAGAGGTGGCTCTCATTGTCTCATTGGCGCGCCAAATTCTCTGGGCGGGCAAAGCAGAGAAAGGTGAGGTAACCTTCGCTCTTATGACAACATATGGGACCAAATTCCAAATCGGCGCATCTGAGCTTTCATTTTTTCAAAAGCGGAGCAGAATACCTAGTGATCGTTTTACAACTAACGCCATTTCTAGCCACTGGGGGACCATAGGCAGGCTAGGGGAACTCATATTAATGTTAGAAAACCTCATAAACTGAAATTTTCATGCCGGGACCTTTAAAACTTGCCTTTGGTACTGCAACCGTCTATCCGAACTAGGCTACATCTCAGGGAACTAGTTAGTTAAATAAGGTGTTTATTCACAGCTGTTACCAATACTGTGGTTTAACAGCAATAAGCATCCTAATGGATGGTGGGGATTTAGTACAATATTTGAGGAATATTTCATGGAAGGAGAGGATCACCATGCCTGCCCTCAGGCTCTATCTAGTGGCGACCAAGTGGTCCACTCCTTATAAGTATATATAAGATAATACATCCAGGATAGATAGAGCCCCCTCGACTGTTTGATGTGCCCTGAATGCATGATTCAATCAGTTGTAGCCTATACCAATGAACTTCTTGGACGTGAGATTAGTAGCCTTCAGATGTATATATCAATCAAAATACATTTTCTCATTGTGATTGCTGTAGTACTTGTAGTTACTTGCCAATGGTGGGCTTTTACTTACTACGGGTCATTATTTGTTGATATTTTGCATTATAGTGAAACAGGATGAAATTAATAGTTTTAAATATTCACATAAAATCAATAAAAGGTAGGGCTGTGAAATGTACGCGTTCATTTCGATTATTTAATCACAGAAAAAATAACGCGTTAAAAAAAATTGTACGCAGATTAATCGCGGTCCTACAGTGCCCTCTAGAGTCAAAACAAAGTATTGTATATTTATTGCCTGAGATGCATTGCATCTTGAGTGAGATAGAAATGTTTTTAATTTGATCTTAAAATGCACTCTTGGGTAGCAAATGATTAAATCTCGAAACAAGGAGGAGCTTGTTTGTGGGTACTGTTATGTATCAAAATAGGCAATTATGTTTTATGAGATTTCGATTCCAATTAAGTTTTCATTTGTTTTGAACTGTTTCATAGTATTTGTGGTCTTCAATCATTCATTCTGGTTAAATATCAAATAATAAATATGTTGTACACACATGTTATGTCAACAATTCTGACTTAGAGCAGGAATTAACTATTTTGCACTTTGAAAGCAATACGCAACATCCATATATCCAGTATCCACATGACGAATGTGCCTTGAATCTGTGATCTCTGACTGGTTCCCTTACTTTAAGCGCTGTGAACAATTGATGGTGCGTCCATTAATTACTGTATGACAGTTTGAAAAATAAATTAGTTCACCATGTCATGAGGTACTCCTTTTATTAGGCATCAATATTGTGTGTGTGTGTGTGTGTGTGTGTGTGTGTGTGTGTGTGTGTGTGTGTGTGTGTGTGTGTGTGTGTGTATCTACTACCTAGTAGTTTCACTTAGGCCAGGGACAGAACACTGGCTGATGAGATGGAAAATACAACAACGATTTAAGAATATATATCTATACAGCAGTATCATGAGAAAAAAAACACCAAAACCATAAAGTACAACAAAGTGAGCCCAAATTTGAATTGGACGGCCCAATCTACCCGCCAATCATTATCAAGGATTAGATGAACGCCAGTCCCCAGCACACACCCTCCATTTGTGAAATCAATTCACACTTTGTTGAGCAACCACAATGTTCCTCTTACAAGACGTTTAACATTGTGAACTAATCCTCAATGGCTGAGAGATTTTCTTCCCTTCAACATGCGACGTAGAAGGACTTCAATCCCGCCCCGGCTGCTGATTCGTTTGATCCATCCATGGGTTCTCTTTCGCTTGATGTTCTTCGGCTGGTACTCTGTGCCGCGTTTTCCAGTCCGCACCTGCTGGTACTGCCACGGTAGCTGGGAGAACACCCCAGAACCCTCAGCCCGCGTCTGTAGTGGTCCACATCGAACGCCTTGAGGTCCCCCAGGTGTCCGGGAGATGACCCAAGAGCTTAGTGATCTCAGGTGAGGAGATCCATCGCCTGCATGTTTTGGTACAGCAGTGATACTGAGGACAGACAGCACAATAAATGCATTATGAAAGGGAACAATTGTTCATTTAAATATCAACATTGCATACCAGAGTCTCTCTGCTAAACTGTATACTCCATAACATTGACTTAAGACCCACAAAGTCCCCAAAACAATATTAAGCTAAAAGCTTGTGATTGAATCTAAAGTTAAAGAGGCAGACTTGGGAACCACGGAGAATAATGGAAACATAATTACACAAAGATTAATTCATAGCCTACTACTGTGATAGGACATGGAATACCCTTTGACGAGATAGCCTGCTAATGGTAGCAATTGAACACAAACATAACGTTGTTGACCGTTACTAGGGATTGAACAGACATGAGAGGGGCGTTATTACCTGCTGGGAGTTAATATTCTACCAATTCGGAATAAAGATTGCCGTATAATGTTCATTTTCGAGCACTTCAGTTGTCTCACTGCATGAATGTCAGATGTCCCTGGATGGGATCGCCCTTGGTCCATGCGGCGCTATGATTGGCTCGTATTTTCCGTCCAATAGAATCACGTCTTACTGCAGCATGGTAATTGCAGTCATCTCAGTCTGTTATGGCAGGCAGCCACAAAACAACCCCAGTTATGTATCAAATGTATCATTAACAAATGTGGAGCGTAGGAAAAATACACGGAATAATCATTAGTTAGGCTACAATAGCAAAGGGAGATTATGTATTATAACTATGACTCTATTATGTATTATACCTCTATAAATCAGGTCTTCATCACCAAAATAAATAACTTCATTTGAAGAATCCTGTTTTTAGCATTACGCTACTACTACGTGAGTTGGTATCGATGCCACTTACAAAGAAAACACCAATCTCACTCTGCGTTTCTCTCCACACACACACATGCACACACTGCTCGTCTCTCAGCCTTAGCAACAAGGATGCGCGCCGCTCGCATTGGCTGCGCAGAGCCCCTGGTAGTCGTCCATTCGCCCTTGTTATTGCCGTTCAAGTAGGGGCGTGTGAAGACGGAGACTGTCGTGGATGCGCATGCAAGGGCAAAAGGGTTGGGTAGAATTGGAAAATTCCAGCTGTTAGCTTTATTATGGGTATTTTATTAAAATGCAATTGGAACTTTTATGCATGCATTTTGTGTAATCATTGCAAACCCATATGCATGTTGGAGTATTAGTGTGAGGCAGATGATTAGCGTCCACTAATTTGCGGCATCACAACGCAGATGAATTCAAACACAATTACGTTGGCTCTGACTTTCAGCAATTTGGTGCATATTTGACATCTAATAATCCCTAATCATCGACTTTCTTGTGGGTAAGTAGGCTAATTCATTTATTATTGTGTTGCAGAATGACCAACAGCAGACTATCTGTAAACAAATATTTGATATTTTGAAGCGCAGATTTAGAATGCAATTTTCCTATCACTGTTGAGCTTACCTAGTTAAATATTATACACAGTTGTATAGGCCTACGTTATAAAATAAAGGTGCAGATCATTGACCATTAATGGTCTTAACAAAATACTAAGTAACCTGCATCACGCAATTAACAGATAACTGCAGTATTCCAGAAAGCTTGTTTTTGTATTTGTCGTACGCCAGTCTATTTATCCCATAATAATATAATTTGATATTTTTACAGTATCTTAACGATGCAGGTTGAACCTAACAAAGCCTTATTTCTATTTTATATATTTTTGTTATTAAATCAATCCATACATGTGGAGGTTTGATTGCGGACAGAGCAGCAGGCCTACAGTGTGTGCCACATTGAACTTGTTGCCCATCCACCTAATTCTGCAATGCAGACAATACATTTAAATGGTGTAGATAGAGAAGTAGTTTAACTGTTCTACTGTTCTAAGAACAGTCTCTGTTTTTATGATTCTGTAGTGCAGCAAAGGAGGACATCTTTGAGACTGGACACCTAGTTGGACTGTCATGGCAACTACGCATCTATGTCTATCTTACAAATGCTCTTCTTCTCGAGCAATTGTTCTTTCGATTCATCATCAGATTATTCATTTTGAAAGGTGTGATCGTCACATACAGTTTTGTACTCAGATGTTTATTCAAATAAAAACGTTTACACGCAGAAGAAGAAGAAACAACATTGCATGCTGTCCTGCAATTTTATGCCAAGCAGCACATTCAGACAGTTGACTCAAAACTGCTCCATTATGCATCATTCCCTAAAATGGAAAGAATGAAGTGGACCCTGTGGATATGACACTTCCCATTCTGTTTCCCCTTGATAAAACAACATGTTCACGTTGTTTTATCACCCAATGCAATGTTCTGCATATGCATCGGGTCCAATGTAACTATTAATGTCATCTCATGCCATGATTTGGAAGTTTGGCAGATTAACTCAAAACATTCATTTTTGCCCTGCGCTATTGAGCAGATGAGATGGCTTGGGTTGCTGCTGGCATACACCCACTCATGCTGCCATTACTAACCCTTCCTATTTATATACTTGGTGGGAGACCATGTCAGGGGACGACTGTTATTTATAGTCAATGTCAAAGTTAGACTACAGATGGTAACAAAGACAGCACCGGGTAATTGTTGAACTGTTTTTGCTTATGTCTGTATGAACGTTATATCTGAATGTTATTGATGATGATGAGCAGGGCTCTTTGTGAGCTTGGTTCTGGACAACAAGCGTGTGTTTTGGCTGCAGCATTTTACTCTGGGATTTCCTTTGCTGAGGCCAGACATCACAGAAAGACCTCATCATCTTTCCTATTCTCATGGTCATTGGACTCCTTGTTGAAAGGATTATTGAATTTGTGTGTGTGTGTGTGTGTGTGTGCGTGTGTGTGTGTGTGTGTGTGTGTGTCCGTCTGTTGGTGGGTTTGTGCATGCGTCCGTGTGTGCGGCGCGTGCATAAAAGTGCTTGCCTGTTTGTGTGTGTGTATGCGAGTGTGTGTGTGTGTGTGTGTGTGTGTGTGTGTGTTTGTGTGTGTGAGTGCAAGTATGTGTGTGTGTGTGTGTGTGTGTGTGTGTGTTCGTGTGAGTGCAACCTCCCTTGTTGTGTCTCTGCAGTTCTCATGAATCCCCTGTGGTCTTGTGTTTTGTGGTGATGCGTAGAAGCCGGCGCCATGCTGACCAGCATCACTGAAGGGATCCTCTGCTGCCTGACTGGGAAAGCTGCCAGTCTGGTCTTGCCTCTGGAATCCTCCGAGCCCTCAAACGGCTTTGAGTTTGTTGAGGTCAAGCCGGGCAGAGTTCTACGGGTGCGACACATCGTCCCTGAGCGACAGCCCGTGGTCACCGAAGACCAGGTGTCCTCCGGGAAGAAGGCCAAAGTGGACTCTAATGAGAACGATGGCAGTTCTGAGGACGTGATGAAAAGCCCCCCAAAGGGCAGCAGTGTGCACTGCAAGAGGAAGATCACAGTGTACCGCAACGGGCAGCTGGTGATCGAGAACCTGGGCGACGTGCTGCACTCAGAGATCCTGCAGTGTCAGGACGGGGACCTGGAGCCCTGCAGCACCGTGGAGGTAGAGCTGGCCGACTACAAGGAGATGGCCTCTTCCCCAGACCCCAACCCCATACCTCCCCCCGTCCCCCCTCACGCCGGGGACCAAAAGCCGGCTCCGCCCCCCCGGCGCCGGCGCCGCAAGCCCAAGCGCACGGTGCTCATCGACTCCAAGAGGGCGATCTCCAGCTGCAAGGGGACGCAGTCGGACGTGGCTCTGTTCTTTGTGCACGGCGTCGGCGGCTCCCTGGACATCTGGGGCAGCCAGTTGGATTTCTTCTCTCGGCTGGGCTACGAAGTGATCGCGCCCGACCTAGCCGGCCACGGTGCCAGCAAGGCCCCCCAGATCGCAGCGGCGTACACATTCTATGCCCTGGCAGAGGACCTGCGCGCTATCTTCAAGAGATACGCCCGCAAACGCAACATCCTCATTGGTCATTCATATGGGTAAGTCTTTGTCTGTCTGGAGGCTTTGTTTTAAAAATGAATAATCGCTATATGTCTTTTTAAATAGTAGTGTTAGGATGTACATTGATCAAAGTTGAACTTTATTAAAAAATCGGATGGGAAATCTGTGTTAAATTGTGTGTTTCCTTATTTCTCCAACATTTTTGACATCTCTCTCTCATCTCTCTTCCAGAGTGTCGTTTTGCACCTTCCTAGCACATGAGTATCCGGACCTGGTCCACAAGGTGGTGATGATCAACGGAGGAGGTCCTACCGCTCTGGAGCCCAGCCTTTGCTCTATCTTCCAGCTGCCATCCTGTGTCCTCCACTGCCTGTCTCCCTGTCTGGCCTGGAGCTTCCTCAAGTAAGACTAGGATCATAACATGATCCTCATGACCTTGACAATTCAGTTGGCTGTGATCCTAATATTCAACTTCTACAAGACAAAATTGTTTTTTTTGGTAGCGTACTAGTAGATTTTTTTTACATTTTTTTTTACAAACAAAAAGACATTATTCTACATTGTAAAAATCAATAGACCCTATATTATGTGAGATAATATGGAGACGCTTTTATCCAAAGCGATTTACGATGAATTCAAGGATGCCTTCATGTAAGCTGCGCTTGGGTTTTAGCCCAGCTAGCAGACAAACACCCCTCACACCACTACCACTATGCTACTACAGTTCTCACTCCCCACATTTCCAGTCTAATTTCTACTTTCTTCACTCTTTTCTCCTCTCACACTTCCGATGACTAGAGCTGGCTTCGCCCGCCAAGGGGCCAAAGAGAAGCAGCTGTTGAAGCAGGGCAACGCCTTCAATGTGGCCCCCTTTGTTCTCCGTGCCATGATGAGCGGCCAGTACTGGCCCGAGGGCGACGAGGTGTACCACGCTGAGCTCACTGTGCCCATCCTTCTGGTGCACGGCATGTGCGACAAATTCGTGCCCATGGACGAGGACCAGCGCATGGCGGAGGTATGTCGCCATGGAGTTGGAAGGGAGGATATGATGTAATAAGGCAAAAGTAACCCTGGGTGCTTTGAAATGCTGCATTCATCTGTCGCCCATTTATGTTGTTTATGTCCATTAATAATGTTGGCCCTTACTTCCAGATCTAACTTTTTTATATTGTAATATATTATGCAAACGTGTTATAACATTATAGTATCATAAGGAAAGGCACTTTATTTAAATAGCACTCTGCAAACACAAACGCCATTCAAAGTGCAGTGCTTAGATGCATTACTATGTCTCCAATGATATGCAGACATATTCTTTCTATCAAAAACTTTGACTCTACTGTAAAATAACACTTTCCTTGATTTTTCCTCTGCTACCAGATTCTCTTGTTTGCATTTCTCAAAGTCATCGAGGAGGGAAGTCACATGGTAATGATGGAGTGCCCTGACACCGTTAACACCCTCCTGCATGAGTTCTTCTTATGGGAGCCTGACATGTCCAAAACAGAGAGCATCAAATGTGACACAGAGACAAAGGCTACCAACAACGACATAGTCCAGACACTGAGAGTAAACAAGACTGTGGACAAATAACCAGAACAATGAGTCTTGGTTTAGAACCGATCAGAGGGCCATCTTTTGAGTTGGCACGTGTCCATAAGGCTGCTTATTGGCTGAGATCTGTTACAAAAATAGAGCTGCGTCTCGGAGGATGATGGTGGCTGATGGTGCTCCAAGATAAGGCAGAACTATGAAACGAAATCTGAGTGGATGGGGATATCCTTACCGTGAGCGAAATAGTCTGCTTCTATATTTGGCAGATACGTGTGCATCATCACGTGGCGTTTGCAAAATCACACGATACCTGGATGTCCAAAGGACTCAGCCCATTTGTGATTTGTGTATCCAATGTGTTGGAAAAGTGAAAAGACTTCTGTCAGACCAAAGTGAAACAGGCCCATGCCGAAATGGTATGTCGATTTCATATAATATTCTCTGTAAAGCACTACAGATTGCGAACTGCCATTGTTAAATGGTCGTTGATTAATAACACTTGTGCCCATCTTACATGTGCTTTAAATGGAAAAATGGCCTAAATATATATATATATATATATATATATATATATATATATATATATAAAACGTTGGAGTTAATCAATCCATTAATTGTTTCTTATTCGGACGGCATAAGAAAGATGATGAAAGGTTATGTGTTATGATGTTGTTTAACCAAATGCTGACTGGAAGGGTGTTAAGGACGTTAGGTTACGAATATTCACAGCCAACATGAAAGTAAATCATAAACCATTGGTTCTATACTAGTTCCTAATCAAACATGTCATACTTGACCATACTGTACATCAAACTAAATGACTAAATCCTATTCACAGTACTGCTCAAAGTAATGTATAGTTAAAACAAACATGTTTAAAATGTAAACTGCCTGTTGTGTGCATCATATATCACAGATCATTCTATAAAGACTGAGGTGTATGTGAAGATAGAAACATATGCCAAATAACCTAAAATAATCAGTATTGCAATAGTATGTTGGAATATCACCCAAATCATCCAGGGACAAAGCATACAAATATACTGTGCTTGGGTTTATTTTAGAAAAGCTAATATATTCCTGTTTTCTTTTAAATAACCAAAATAACGAAATGTAACTGTGTTATCATCATAAATGTGTTGATCACTGAATATATAAATATTCAACAACAAAAAGCCTAACCTCTTCCAGTCAACCCTTTGTAATTAACAATGTTGAAATGAACGAATAGGATGAAATTGATGTTCGCTAAAAATACATTCATTCATGGATGTTCATTTGTCTCACAATGAGATGGGAGAGCCCGAAAGTATTAAGCACATTCTAATATGTTCCCTGATTATGCTTACCTGGTAACCGCATGACAATATTTGTATTTATTTTTTTTGTGGTGCAGCAATTGTAACCAAATTGGTGGATTATAAGCATTGTCATTAAGGTTGAACACAAACGTCAGTCGAATGAGAAATTCCTTTACCTAGAGGAGAACTTCTGACTTATCAGGTTGCTACATATGCATATTTTTGGAAGAGGGATGCAAAACGACTGGATTTATGCAATCTGAGAAATAGATGTTGTGTTTTGTATGTTGAAGAGGAATGGACATTTTATAAAAAGAAAAGGAGTTGGCCTCTTGCCTCTAACGGCTATATATATATATATTCATCATGGATTTTAAAACAAACCAATAAGTGCTGCTGGTACTGTATGTATGTCTGACTCCTTTTGGTGTAAATGGTCCATAATATCATTACAACTGCAGGGCGCACAGATACGTATTCTAATGCTAATTGATGTGCAATAAAACTGTCAGTGCTCCAATGTGCTATTATTTGTGTTTACAATGTGTTAATGTGATCGTTCAACATATGCACTGCCTGAATGCAGATGCATATGGAATTATATAGCCTATCAAAACTGTTGAATTCAGTGTATGACTGTGCCTTTATTGGCATGAAATAAAAAATATGTTTGCAATCTAAAAGTGTTTATTCTTTTTTCTGCGCAGTAATCATTGATGTAAATAATTCATCCACTACCAGAAAGATATTTTATCAAATAGATACAAATATAAGTCATAACTGACGCAAATATAAGTCATAAAAGACATAGGCCTACCTAAAAAACAACAAGCTGGAGCTGGAAGCTTCAGTGCAATAATTGCATCATTATTTCTCCCATCAATATGTAGGCTAATCTCAAACGGCGCAGATTCAGCGCGTTGCCATGTTATCAGTAACATGCACTCACTGTTAAACGTCAAAGTGAATACTATCTAACACAATATTAAAGTATACTAATCCTCTAGGAACATATTTCCACTCGCACAAGTCATGTCCCGATTGGCTGACATTGTCCCATGCGTACTGTGGTAAACAAAATGGGCAGACCGTGCGCATGTGCAGTCAAGGAATGGAGCAGAGCGATCTAATCACTAGAGCATTAGTTTCAACCTCATCTTGTCAATAAACATTTAGTTTAGTAATTTCAACATCAGGAACACATACATCTTTCGTGACAGCGGCTGTTCCTGGTGTGGAGCGTTGGTAAGTCACGTACATTTACTTTGTGTGGCTGTTTTACACTTGTAAAGCTTCACGTTGGACCATCATATTCTGTTAGCTCAATTAGAGGTAATAAGTGCTTGATTGTCAACAAACTTTACTGGGAACCAGTACATTAGGGGACTGAAGCTCAGATGTGTTGAGGTCTCATCCACCTCAGTGGAACACGTCGTGTCTTAAAGCATGGTTAAATATCCACTGTACTTTAGCTAATCTGTCTGACAAATGCCAAACCGACATAAGTTTGGAAGGTAATTCCACATGTCCTCAATATGTTAGAGATGCACATTTAAACACTTTATGAAACAACCCCTCACCGTGTATATCTACCATTTAGGATCTAGTTTGAGGAATTATCTTCCGCGATTTATATACATGAAGCCCAGCTAGCTTAGCGTTAGCTTAGCATGCTAGTTCAGTGGTGCAAGTTAAAATATTTTATTACACTAAGTCACTTCGTGACAATTCACGAAGGCCTTGCCTATCTTTTTACATATATATATTTACCCCGTGAAAACGTTTGTTTTGTCTGTGTTATTGGGGAAATAGTGTTTTTTTCCCCATCGTGTCTACGGTCTATTTCCTGAAGTAAGGAGCCTCGGCTCACACTGAGCCGCACAGTCTGCTTGTGTTCGCTGGGCCGACGCTGAACTTAACGAACCCGAGGAAGGTTCGCTGAGGTTACTGGTACACGCTAGACGTCCCCAATGCACCATCCGATTCACCCAATGTCAGGGTAACCACCACAGGAGTTGCACCCCTGTATACAACACCAGTCTAGGAATGTACAGTTCATGTGCAAACGCCATCGACTATCACACATGCAAGTGTGGCACGCAATGACCTTCGTCCTAGCATTGATCCGTAGTGAAACTCAAATGTATTGGTGCCGTATTGATAACAGTGGCGTAGGCTGTGCATTACTCGTGTGTGTAATTGCCGGTGCGAGAGGCTGTCTGCAGCATCCGGTCTAAAATGGAAGAAAAAAAAAACTCACATTTGTCCTTAACCACAAATTTGTGGCATTATATGTATAAATGGAGTTTAAAAAAATTCGAATTGTGTTTTGTTGATAAATCGCCCAGTAGAGAAATGAAACGCCCACTAGCGAACCGCCCACTGTGGCGTTTACTAGGCTACCCGTAGTTTGGTATGGACCGCTAGTGGGCGGTCTTATGGTTTAGCCCAAAAGCGGTCTATTCGAAAAAAAAACGTAGCTATTTGTAAACACTGCAATCGCTGCTCAAACATACTCTCATGTTCGTCCCCTATCCTGCCATCAAATCACTATCTTTAAGGATCCTTGTAAAAAAAAAAGGTGGAGATGGCAAAGAGGCAGACATTTACATGAATTTACTCCTCTTAAAAATGTTTGTCTGTCATTTTATTGTGATAATTATGCAGCTATTCAGACAGCTGGGCAGTCTGTGAGACTTATTCTTGTCTGCTATTTAGGGATTTCTAGGCATGGTTTGCAAAATGAAACCAATGAAACAAAATTTATTCATACATTTACTCAAGCATACTTCAGTAATGTACACAGGTTTCACCATCCTGCAGGACTAGGCTATCACTGGGATGGCGTCCGAGCATGGGCATGTGAGCCCCAGCTCCAAAGGCATCATGACCTTCCATCCCACTGTGGAGGAGTTCAAGAACTTCAGCCGCTACATTGCTTACATGGAGTCCCAGGGAGCTCACAAAGCAGGCCTGGCCAAGGTGAGTGTCCTGTCATCTTCATCATCTCCTGACCTGTTTTCCCTTTCCACTGATTCCTGGAGAATAAGACACCAGACGCAAACACAGCATGTTGTCTCCTGTGGCCTGTGATGGATGTTGCATCATTATAACTCTTGTATGAATGATGGCGTGTTGTGTGAGGCATACATCAATGGTAAATCAAAGTATAAATTATTATATATATTAGTCAAAATGCTGGCAATTTTGGTTTCGTGCACAATTGGCTCTATTTGATACACAATTTGAGAATTTCTTCTATTATTGAATTAACCAATACTGCATTTTGTGAAAATCTAAGCAGCCTAAGCAACAAACTCCATTCATAGAAACACTCCTAAAGCCACCAATCGTAAAGCTCCTATTCTCCCTCCTTTCCTCCCAAGATTGTCCCGCCCAACGGCTGGCAGCCCAGGCGCTCCTATGATGACATCGATGAGCTGGTGATACCAGCCCCCATCCAGCAGGTAGTGACGGGCCAGTCAGGCCTCTTCACGCAGTACAACATCCAGAAGAAGGCAATGACCGTCCAAGAGTTCCGCAAGCTCGCCAACAGCGAAAAGTGAGCCACGCACATTGTATAGTATAGTATACTAGTATAGTTTTGTGTGTGTCTGGTATGATATTTAACTTATTTATTTATTTTATTGAATTTGGGTGCTTTGTCAATATTACTTGAATCTGAGATAATGATGATGGTGGTTTCTCTCAATATCTGTAGATTCTGTAGTCCTAACTACCAAGACTTTGAGGAGCTGGAGAGAAAGTACTGGAAAAATGTGACTTTCAATGCCCCGATCTACGGAGCTGACGTCAACGGAAGCCTGTACGACCCTGTGAGTTCACGTCGGCCTTCCTTTCGGTTTCCCGCTACCATTCCGTCATTTTGAAAAGCGTCTGGTGTTTTAATGGGCGGCAATGCACTAGCCGCGCTGTCTAACAAATGCCCACCATCCATATAAATGTAATGAATCTATGGCTTACATTTGCCAATATGTTTTTAAACATGCACCACACAGTGAATGAATCTGGTACATTTACATTTAGGGCATTTAGCAGACACGTTTATCCAAAGTGACTTACAATAGCCGCTTTCACATGTGACCTCCGTCTTTTCTCCGCATTTGTGGAGCAGGAGGTTCGACCGTGAGGGTCATTCACACTTATTCACACTTGACACCCGAAATGCGGACATCGGTGTCGCTCAGACATTAGTAGAATCTCTGGATGGTTTAGGGGGGAGGGCTTGCAAGGGGCGGGGTATGACGTGGGGTCTAAATTCTCAAGAGGCGGGACATGACGTAGTATAATTGCGGCAGCTGTCACGTTGGTTTGTTGTTGTTTGACCGCAGACAGCATGGAAGCAGAAAGGCATATCTTCTTAACTTCTTAACTGAGATACATCAGATATTTCGTTGCATCTACAACATCCAAGGCATCGATGAAAGATTGGAGCATGAGTTAGAAACCAATAGAAGGAACGATGAAGAAGAAAGGCGTTGCGAATGACTGCGTTACCGGAGAAAGAGATAATTAATAAGCCTTACCATGGGCAAAAGCGCCGGTATTCGTAACCTCTTCTTTAAGTTATACCATAACATCTCGCGTTGGTAAGGTTGGTCTGACGCGCTCGTAGAACCTTCTTAGCTCTACCGTAGTGATGATTCAGCTCCTGCAGTCTCTGCCACTGTACAGTAATCTTTAGAAATCCCTGTTGCGCATGTTCATTCCTAATAAGCGATCAAAATACTTTTTTCAACCACCGCCTTTTTCCCTTGACATTTAGTTTTCACCTGACATATGCGACAGATGTTTAAGGCAACCTGGTCATACAGGAATCTGTGAAATGAGTCGGTCTACGTCCCGTATAGTAGCCTATATTTTAATTTAACGTCTTTAATGGTAAGAGACCGCATGGGGATGGACAATGGATAATGAGCGTTGTTTAATTAAATTACAATGCCGCGAGAACAGCTGCCTCTGAACTGGCGATTCGTCACTGTTATTTCTTATCACCGGGTTCGGCGTGAGAGTGTCCGGGACAGAAGATGTCTCTGAGCTGGACGATGATGGCATGACGGTCTCCATGCTCTCCGATGGAGTCTGAGAGGACTGCCACTTGCATGCTGCCAGTCGCTCGTAGCAGCCTTGTGGAGTGCCAGCCCCCCCCAGATCGTCTCACACAAATCCTGGTTTTGCGGTCGTTCCCACTTTTTTTGTTGTGGTCTACCACAGTGGTGAACTGCTTTTTGAGGGATTTTAGTTTTGTGATGAGTTGTGTCCTTCCCTTCACAATTCCCATTTCAGCAAGCTTCTTCACCATACGGTCGTACATTACTGCGTCTTTCGCAGTGCCCTTCATATGTGCGCACACAGCACTGTGCGAAATGCCGACATTCTACTGCTCATTCACATATTAGGTAGTTAGCATTTCCTCCGGAGAACATACTACCTCGGGGGTAGTATTTTTTCAGGAGGTCCAACGTCAGGATATGTCATTCACATATACGGCACGTCCGTAGAATCTACGGAGAATAGACGGATGCACGTCCATATGTGAAAGCAGCTAATAAGTACATTTGTCAGAAGGAGAAACAGCATATGGCTGTCGGTACAGTAAGGATGTTCATAGAAACAAGTGCCAAGCAGCAACAATTGCTAGCCTAACCAATGCCCCGTGTACAATAAAAAGCAGTGGAAGCATTTTTTTATAGTTTCTAAACACTGAGGGGCGGCGATGTGTCCTGTCTCTTGCAGGACGTGAAGGAGTGGAACATTTGCAGACTGAACACCGTCCTGGACACGGTGGAGCACGAGAGCGGCATCACCATCGAGGGCGTCAACACCCCCTACCTGTACTTCGGTATGTGGAAGACCACGTTCGCCTGGCACACCGAGGACATGGACCTCTACAGTATCAACTACCTGCACTTTGGACAGCCCAAATCATGGTAAAGAAAAGCCCCAGGGCGTCCCTGAGCACGCTGCTAGCCCCTAGTCCACACCACAGGTTAGCATAGCGGCAGACGACTCATGGAGACGCGTCATATAGCACATAGTCATGTTCGTCAACGTTTCAATTTCCTCCGGCTCTGTGAGACAGTCGTCTCGCGCCCGTCATGACGCGAAGCTCATAGAACCCGACGTTTTGCTTTCATGACTTTTGGTGTGTATTTGGGGTAAGCCTGACCTGCTTGTTAAAAACATGTAACTGAACCCTCTGCAAGGTGCTGTGGGACAAAAAGCATTTGCTAAAAGATGCTTAATGCTAAATGAATGGATATTTCAGGACGTAGTACCTGTGTTGAGGTGTGTTGGATACAAAGGCAAACAACTGTTCATGTGCCAACAGGTACTGTGTTTCTCCTGAGCACGGCAAGAGGATGGAGCGTCTGGCCCATGGTATGAGAAATCTTCTCAGATTTTCACATTTCTTTGCTGTGGGGAGAAATCAGAACATTTACCTTGTCATTGTCTCAGACTGCTGTGATGATTGACTATAAATGTTTTTTGTGTGTACTTTAATTTTCCTCTTCTAGGTTTCTTTCCTGGCAGCCTTCAAAATTGCGAGGCCTTCCTGAGACACAAAATGACTCTCATCTCGCCCTCGATATTAAAGAAATATGGCATCCCCTTTGAGAAGGTAAATATAGATACTTTATTGTGCATACGCTTCAGTCCACACTTACCTACCAGGAAACCACTCTGAGGGCGTCCGAACAGACCAGACACTTTTAGCTTGTTAATGTTTATTTCTTTATTTATAGATGACTCAGCAGGCGGGTGAGTTCATGGTGACCTTCCCCTACGCCTACCACGCAGGCTTCAACCATGGCTACAACTGTGCAGAGTCCACTAACTTTGCCACACAGCGTTGGATTGAATATGGCAAGCAAGCCATTCTGGTGAGTAGCCATGTTAAATGTCCAGGGGGGCTAAAACGTGCAAGAGTGGGACTGCCAGTGTTTGAGGGCCGCACCCTCGAGGGCACCCCCAACGCAGCTCTGCCTATTTCCGCTGCTTATACATTATTTAAATGCATTAACTTTTATTTGCATGTGGTGAAATATTTGCTGGATTGCTGGCTCATTCGTTTTTGGTTTGGAGAATACACACTGCGTCTTGCATTTGGAAGATGTAGGCCATCTTTGTATTTATCAAGCCACATAGGGCTTCAGTTACAATCAAGTCAGTTATAAGCCAACCGGAACCATGCATAATGTCTAGCCAGATCAGGAAACTCCTGGCGTATCCTGTCATTCATCTATGGCCACTGTTTCACTGTATCCCTGAATGGGATTGGTCACATGTTGCCGGACAAGTCCAAGCACCTTTTGAAAGTTCTTGGACGATTTCTTGTAGTTTAAGCAAGCGCACATTTAACCAAGAGTCTGCTTAAGAAATGACAGAACATGCTTGGGAGAACTATAAAGCACAGCGCTACACCTCAGACAGCATGCAGTTAAACCTATTACTATGTGTGTCATGAATTCAAGCAGGATCAGTGAACCATAGCCAGGCTTGAAGATTAGCAGTACTTGAGTTTATAGAATATCAACACCAGGAAATATAAATGATAAAAAGGCTGATCAGGAATTAAATACATTCATTGCCTTGCCATAGGGAGTAATTGTTATTCAGTGTAATGAAGACAAGCGGCCGTCTACTGAAGTTTAAATATATTTGCAATGTTGCTGTATTTGTATATCTGTATTTATATATAATATTAAAAACAAAATCAAAAAATGTAATGGCTCCCCAGATAAGGAGTTTCCACGTCTATTTCTCGGGGAACCAACGCCTAGCTGTGATAGGTTGGAGTAGCAATATCACGTTTGTGATGCAATGCCCATGGCTGGCTCTGCACACTTAGCCCCAAAAAGATGACCACCGTGTGGCAGGATACATATCAGAGCGAACAGGGAAGCACTTTCAAGAGCAAAGGAAATCATAGAGGGAAGAAATGCAGCAAACGAGTGCAGTGGGGGGGGGGGCTGTTGTATTTCCCAACACAAGCAACATTAGTCTAATTCTTGGCTACTAAGATGCAAAAAAAGAAGGAGCAGTGTAGTAAGTGATTACACTAACTGTTGGCTACCTTTTGTTTTTCTTGGCACCAGACGTTTTCCACATCGCTGGGCATTGTGGCTCAGCGAAAGTAAGACGATGTACAGATGTTACAGATCAGAATCAGAATTGCTTAAATCAAAAGTACACAATAGTAAAATTCTTAGGCTTGGTTCCTCAACAGTCACATAGCATTAACAATACAAGATAAAGTTAATAAAGATAAGTTGAAAATAAAAATGCATAAAAAGAAGTAGCAGCATAGATCACAATAATAATAATATTAAAATTACAAATTAAATAAAGTAAGTAATAAGAGAAACAAGCAGTGGTAATAATAGCTAATGAGGTGTAGTAAAATGTAAGTGTTGTAAGTGGTAGTGGTACCAGCCACGGTTGAATCTACTGCAGAAATGCTGTGCAAATTACAGAAAAATATGTATTTAAATATGTTCTTTAGTCATTTAATAGTTGGAACGTTGCATCTCTGATATAACATGGCTACAACGTGACTACTCAACACTGCAGAACGTCCTGCTCCTCTCTTGGTTGGGACTGTCCCAGGTCAATCCCGTTGCTTGGCCTGAATTTGAGGTTCTCTATCCGACTCGGGCTCGAATAGGTACAGCTTCACCGAAGCCATTGATACCCTCAATGTGTACAGCTGCTTGTGGTTCTGCAGAAAGTAATGGTGTGAGAATTATAAGTCGTATTTTTAACATTAAGGGCAGGCAGTTAAAAAAAAAAAAGCGACTGGAGCAAATGAGACACAATTTGTAATTGAAATATGGTAATTAGTTAACATTCGATCAATAACATGTATGCATCAGAAGGTGCGAAGAACTGGTAACTTGCCATGCAAATGGAGGACCCCGCCCTTTGTCGATAGCTCATTCGATCACGTCACCGGCTCAATTACAGTAATTGCTCACAAGTGTGTGTGTGAGTAAAAACAAGACCGAACAAGACCCAGTGCTGTAGAACAAGACTCGCCCGCCCCTGTCGGAGGCGTAGTTGCTTCGAGTGAATGCCCAGTGAATAACTTGAAACTGCAGTCGCTTGAGTCGGTGGTGCGTGTGCTGTGAACACCTTTCTGTAACTGCTTGTCGTATTTCGATCTATACTATAGCCTGTCTTCAAATTAGATTGATATGTTTGGTTTCATTTATGCATAATCTATTTGAGAGACCTGTTCGTTTGAAAGACTTCACATTTCATATATTTGGTGTGGGCCTATTTCATATTTGTGAGGCTGTATAATATATACAAGCAGAAGACTATTAATGTCTCTGCCTCTCGCCAGACTCTTCTCCCTGGCAGAGCTGGGTGGGGCTGGTGGTTCTGCGGACCTCAGGCCTCCCCGTCCCCCCTCTTGGGCCTTTCATACCTTATCTCTTTTACCTCTTGCAGATGTGGGGGCCTGCGTCTCTTTATCGAGCACTGAGGAGAGCTTGCAGCCTTTCACCTGCCACTCGTTTTCCTCCCCCCCCCCTGGGGGCCGGGTCCTTTATAAATAGCGTGTTATGTTTTTGTTTTCCTCCAGTGCACATGCCGCAAAGACATGGTGAAGATCTCCATGGACGTGTTTGTGAAGAAGTTCCAGCCGGAGCGCTACGAGCGGTGGCTGGCTGGGCGGGACAACGCGCCCATCGACCACTCACGGCCCACCCCCGAGGCCCGGGAGTTCCTGGGGGAGGGGTTCGATGAGGTCATCAGCTCCCAGGAGTGCTGTGCCGAGGAAGGGGAGCGAAAGAGGTGCGGCTCGATCGGAGGATAAACAAACACTTAACAAACAGCAGGCTCTGTTCGCTGGGGAGTATGGAGAACCACAGCTACAGTTACAATGTTTATCCATTCATTGTTGTTTATATGTCGACCTGTAAGCCATCGTTAACAAAACTAAAGCATTATAGTCATGCTGTGGTTTTGTTAACGATGGCCTACCATATATTTACAACGTTAACTTCATATGCTGCAGGTAATCGTTTGTATTTCCTAGTATTACCGTGAAATCAAATGGGCTCCCCGTACGTAGGGTGACCAGACCAGTCCTATTCTGCCCGGACATGCCCTCTTTTTGAGACCTAAAAATGTGTCCGGGCAGAATTTCAAAATCGTTCAGGATTTTATTAAAGCCTCAAACATGTTGCGTTGCGTTTCTCTGGGTCTCTCATTATCATACATTAGTCTCCATGTCCGTGGACACATTTGTATGCAGTCACATGTTACTATAACCCCCCACCCCTCAGATCAGACCCCCGTCCCCACCCCAGCCAAACCCCTGCCACCATCAAAATCTCACTCTGAACTCAGTTCAAAACTTGTGTGTGTGTGTGTTTTACATTAATTGCTTTTTCTCTCTTAAAGCCAGTGAACCCAAAACCACTTTTTCACTCGTCAACATAGTAATCTATGCCATTGTATCAGTTACTGAAATAAGTCCCCAATTTCAACGAGACTATGTCAAACTGACTTTTCTGAGGCAGTCTGCTGTCACGACCAAGGGGCCCTAGTGGCGGTTTGTGTGGACGTGAGAAGCTCTGTCTGGGCAGCGGTGGATTGCGTTGTCCGCGAGAATGTTGGGCTTTCGGAAATGTATAGTGTAACGCCGCGATGTGAGTGAGGGTTAGGCTTCCCGGACACTTATATTATAAAGTTACTGTGTCTAACACCGGTTATCATAACGCTCATAACAGTTACACAACGACGGTACTAAAGAAGCATCATAAAGTTTGCATGGGTAGTAACCATAGGGATACCACGCCCCCCTCTTTCATGAAACTCTCAGCCCAAAACGCGTTTTGTTAAATTACATAGTGTTGAATTCCACCTGAAACAGTGGACAACACCACTCATCATCATCATTTAGAGCGGCGAAGCCTGGTCGATTCGGTAGGGTGTTCTGCTTTGAGAACCGTCTAGCAACTGTTTTGTTTTTCAACTGGTCTGTCGCCACACAAAGTAAACAAAGCTGTTTTTGTGTTAAAATGTGTTAAATTGTGTTAAAAAATGTATACATTTTGACAGCACTAATATATATACTGTGCATTGTCGACATTTAAAAAGGCCATTTTAAATGCTCCAAAGCAAAATTCACCATCTCAACTGATGGACACAGAAAAGTGCATTTAAATGTAATGCTCAGGAACAGTACTTCTCTACCACTCCTGCATGCGCCGCCTCCTGTCTGACTGCTCTGCTGAATCCCCAGCCCCACCCAGAGGATCGAGACCAAGAGACACCGGGTCTGCCTGGAGCTGCCTGACGACGTCATACCCAAAGACGACGACGACGACGAGGACGATGAGGAGGACCAGTACGGGAAGAGGCCCAGGCTGAGCCTCCTGCCTCCACGCTATGCATCACCAGACTGCAAAAGACATAAAGGTGAAGGCCGATGTCATCTGGTGTCCAGCAGGCCCACTATGTTATAGCAGAACAGGGGCAGAGACTCGCCTATTCAGAGTTCACCTAGACTCTGCATAGCCACCCCCTACCACCCCTCCTAACTTATTGTGTCAAAAAAGTCACAAGTCAGCTTTATTGTCAATTACTTCACATGTAGACATACAAAGCAATCGAGAAGACGTTTCTCACTATCCCACGGTGAACAGATGAAGTGATAAGACAAGACATATCCTAACACAACTAAAAGTGAACATGATCAGATAAAGTGATAAGACAAGACATATCCTAACACAACTAAAAGTGAACATGAACAGATAAAGTGACAAGACAACAGATAAGACAAGACATATCCTAACACAACTAAAAGTAAACATGAACAGATAAAGTGATAAGACAATAGATAAGACAAGACATATCCTAACACAGCTAAAAGTAAACATGAACAGATAAAGTGACAAGACAACAGATAAGACAAGACATATCCTAACACAGCTAAAAGTAAACATGAACAGATAAAGTGATTAGACAACAGATAAGACAAGACATATCCTAACACAGCTAAAAGTAAACATGAACAGATAAAGTGATTAGACAACAGATAAGACAAGACATATCCTAACACAACTAAAAGTAAACATTGAAGTGCACACAGAAGGACATTACTAATATTAAAAAAGATAGACAATAAAATGTAATAAAATATAAGAGTGTACTATGTACAAGTATGAAGTAGCAGCATAGGTTTCTGTATAATATAATTTAAATTGTGGTAGTGCAAAAAAAGTAATAGTCAGTAATGGCAGATATATGTGTAATGGTAATAGTGCACATAGAACAGTCAGTAGAATAGCAGCAATAGAATAGCAGAAATTTTGGAAACAAACTGGAAATGTTGTCTGTTTGGGGGTGGGGGTGGGCAGAAAGGGGAGGGGGATTCAGCTTTCTGACAGCCTGGTGGATGTGGCCGAGGGGAGAGAATTTAGTTTCCTGACAGCCTGGTGGATGAAGCCGTTTGTGAGTGTGGTTGAGCGGGCACGGAGGCTCCGATACCTTCTCCCCCGAGGGCAGCAGGCTGAACAGACTGTGTGCGGGGTGGCTGGCGTCGCTCACAATCACGGTGGCTTTTCGGGTGAGGCGGGCGGTGTGTGTGACTTGCAGGGAAGGGAGTGGGGCACCAAGGATCCTGCCAGCTGTGTTCACGATGCGTTGCAGTGCTTTCCTGCTGTATTCAGTGCAGCTTCCGCCCCACACAGTGATGCAGCTGGACAGGATGCTTTCAATTGGTGCCCCGGTAGAATGTGCAAATGATGGGTGGGGGAACTTTCGCTTGCTTCAGTTTGCGGAGGAAGTAGAGGCGCCGCTGGGCTTTCTTCGCCAGTGATGCAGTGTTGGTGGTCCAGGAGAGGTCCTCACTGATGTGCACCCCCAGGAATTTGGTCCCCAGGAAGCTGCTCACTCTCCCCACAGCAGCACCATTGATGTGTGTTGTACATCCTGGCACTTAATGTACCCACAATTGTATGTCGTACTTGCCGTTATAGTACTAGCTACTAGTAGCCTAGCAAGCTTTATTGTATACGGGGAATGGGTTAACCTAGTGATTGTTAGTGCTTGGCACTTGGTTCTATGAACATCCTTACTGTACCGACAGCCATATATTCGCTGTCGGTATACAGCGTATACCTTTGGATAACAGCGTCTGATAAATGCTCTAAACATAAATGAGGCGGGGGATGCGAGTAGGGAAACGAGAAAATGAATTAGCATGAGTGGATGGAACTGTCAGAAGGAGATTTGTATATGTATCTACAGTGACCAGTGTGCTACTGCTTTAGATTAATACTCTTAAACCAGATTTGTGAGACTACTTTTTCATCACTTTAATTGAACGGATTGGATCAGTTTGTCTTTTCAACAGCGCCCCTTTGTATTCAGTTCAATCCTCCGTCTCCCCAGGGCCGCCGAGGCTGGTGGTCACGCCCACCAAGCTGACGCTGATCGACCCGTTCCGCCGGGACGCGGTGCGGCCCCCTCACTACACCAAGACCCGGGCGCCCGCCATCTCCTCCCAGGCCGGCCACCACAACGGCCACCTGGACTCGGCCTGGGGCAGCGAGGCGCCGCCTCACCGCAAGATGGGCGTGGCCAGCCTGCTCTTCCACAAGACTCTGAGCACCAAAGACGCGCTGCAGGTGCACGGCTGCTCTCTGGAGAAGCAGCAGCAGCAGCAGCAGCAGCAGCAGGAGCCGCGGCCCCAGCAGCCTCCCCACATGCAGATCCAGGTGCACAGCTACGCCAAAGAGCACAAACCACGCCACCTCCAGGGCAAGGCGCCGGGTCAAACCCAACCCGCAGAGGGACGGGCGTCCAGGCTGGAGGAGGTCAAGGAGGAGCCAGAGCAGCCCGAGGTGGAGCCCGAGGTGGAGCCCGAGGTGCAGCCCGAGGTGGAGCCCCAGGTCCAGGTCCTCAAAGTAGAGCAGACGCTGGAGCTGAAGCCGGAGGTGTCCACATCCCGGGAGGGGATGAGGGGGCCGGAGGACGAGGACTCCAAGATCAGCAAGCGCAAGGTCTGTGGTGTCCGTATTCCTGACTGTGCTCACTTTCCGTGGTCGTTGAAGAAAGCCACATTATCTGCTCCCCTGTTCCCAAAGAAGCATTTGTAACCAATTAGGAAAAGGTAACTTGACAGTTCCTAACGAGTTGCGTGCTGCATTACATTTTTACATAAATGGTTTGCATGAAAAGGGAAATTGGATGCATGTTGATAATGATGTAAAGGTATATGTAAAAATATGTATGAGCTCAAATATATCTTGTCTTTCACTTTCAAAAGAGATGCAATATACTTTATATACAGAGGCTGATTATCCACCTTTCAAATGACATCCAGTCAGATAGGGGTTACTGACGCATTCTGTGCATTAATGTGGTTAGTTGCGCTACAGGACGGCATGTCATGTCCATTTCCTCTTCTGAAAGACATTGTTTCACTGAAGTCACGTTCTGCATGAATACAATGACCTTCCTCCAACCACATAGAACTACATTTAGAACACCTGCAAAATCAGGACAATTTGGCCACCCGCGTCCCCTCACTCTGCACTCTCCATTTAACTCAGCCTCCTCACTTCCCCAGGGCTTTCTGTGCTCACATTCAGGCTAGCCATACCCTCTTCACGGGTTCTTTTGTTATGGTAAATGGACTGCATTTATAGTGCTTTTCTAACCACTGGCCACTCAAAGCGCTGTAGAATATTGCCTAACATCACACATTCAGACACACATTCACACACCGAGGGGGTTGTCAACCACTCAAGGCGACAGCCAGCTCGTCGGGAGCAGTTAGGGCGACCGCATGTCCCTCCTAGAGCGACCACATGTCCCTCCTTGTCATCCTGCCCTCCTGTTGTTTTGACTTCCTTACTGTGCTCATTGGCTTGTTGATTTTAGTAGAATTATCTGAGCCTTCTAAAAATACATATTTATGTCCCAATAATCTCAGCCAGCACAAAGTAACCTCTCAAAGTGTGTCATACTGTTGTTCGGCTGTTGTTTAAATGTGGCTCCTGTTTTGTTATGTGCGTGAAGAGAAGCATACACATGTACGTTGGGCTTCCAGTGGATGGATAATAGAGAGTCCCTCTTATAGCCAGAACACATGGGGGAGTCTTGTGGACTGTGATGGAAACCCCCTCAAAGATTCTCTTGTAGTGAAGGATCTCAAAGAGAAATTGTAAGGCGAGATGTAATATTTTCTTGCACAAGGTCCCGCAAAGTGGGGGGACTAGAACAGACTACTGCAAGTCTGTTTTTACTTATCCTTCTGCGCATTTGTTGACTGGTTGTGCAATTCAAGCAACATTGCTCAATGCAATATCCTTGCTCTACTTCTCTATGGCCACCAGGGGTCAGATGAATCCTACTGCAAGACCGTAGCAACCAAACAACAACGACAGCATCAGCAACAGAAGAAGGAAGCGCTCCACACGCTGCCCAGACACCATCCCTTACTCAGAGAGATCCCACTCGACGAAGGTAGGCAACACGCATGCTCTACCACGTTAAATGTGTCACGTGACAAGTCACAACAACATACTAAATATTTCTGATGGTATTCCTTTCACACCCGGCGTGCTCCACCTCTCTTTCCTCCACCCTCGCTGTCTGCAGACATATCTGTGGAGGATGACTTTGAGCGGGAGGAGAAGGACGAGTGGGCGCGGCCCCTGAGCCAGCTGTGGCAGAGCGGACCCTACAACCTCGAGGCGGAGCGGGAGTACAACCGGCGCATGGGCCGCCAAGCCCCCTACTGCTCCATCTGCCTGCTGTTCCACACCCACCACCAGGTGGCGACCCGCACAGCCTTACTATTGAATGGCTTTATTTGAACTGCTCAGTCAATGATGGGACTTTTGTACTGTTGTTATTGGGAGCGGTTGACTCAAACAGTTACTAAAACGATGCCTTCATTTGACCTTTTTTTTATTTCAAATTAGCATCCCATAGGACTTCACAATGAAAACGTAATCCTTAAAACAAATGACGCAAAAGTTATTTTGCCGAATTCCCGTCCAAGTATGTTTTACACAAACTCCTCCTCTTGGTCCGCAGTTGGAGTCCAACGGAGAGGACTTGGCTCTCGCCCCGGGGTCCCGACGTAAAGGCAGACAGTGGTCCAAGCCCATCATCCCCGAGGTGTGCTTCAACACCAACTCCAGCAAGAGCAACGAGAGCCAGCCGCCGGGCCAGCTGTCCAACCCCCACATCTCCCTGGACGGAGCCAGCCGGCTGGTCACCTGCTCCCAGTGCTGTGTCCGGGTCCACGCCAGTAAGCGAGAGACACACACGCACACACACACGCACACACGCACACACGCACACGCTCTGATCAGGACGGGTAGGTTCACGTTTGCTCATTTCACGCTGTCTAACCAGAGAGACTTGAGGTGCATTCGCTTGAGACACACACAATCAGCCGCAGCATAAAACATTCAGGCTTTTTGGACTGCACTGCAAATCAAAGTCGGCATGCTATGTGATGTCACGTGGGTTTGGCCCCTCCTCTCCCTCAAACGCCACACGCCGCTTTCTCCATTGGAAAACTATTGAGTGTCTGACCTTGTCTCGAGTAATCACGCCGTTACAAGTGAGCATACAAGCAAAGTTGGAGAGACAACTACAAAATGACAAGCACTGCATATTTGTACCAAACCAACTGGACCGAGTGAGGAGTAGTGACAGGAAGGGAGCCGGCCTATGCATGTCAATGAGGGCACTTATAGTTTGCTTGCTTTGGTCTGAAATAGAACAAATCTCTGACTGTTGTATTAGGCCTGGGCAATAAAACAATAAATTATCGTATTGTGATAGACTTTTGATCAATATCAATATAAAACATGTTCATATTTGTTCCTATATCGATAAGAGACTGGACCACTGAATCTAGCAGCTGGGTTTGTTACACAAACACGGTTCCATGCTTTATAATTTACAATATTTGAGTGTTTTTCATTGTTGTATTGACATTGAGTATTTATCAATGAAGAACAGTGGAAGGTCATATTAAGTGTTAAAAAGAAGTGTTTAAATCCAGCATGGTAATTCCTAGTCTTTTTAGGTCATTAAAATGATCAATAGTTATCGATATCGATCAATTTCATCAAGTTATATCGTCTTCGACACATCGACATGTGTCACTTGGCCCAAACATGTGGTTTCAGATGTCTGTCTGGTGCCTTCTGTGTTGGTATGACAAACCGAGCGTGTAAGAAACAAGATCTTTATAGGTTGACAACGCTTGTAAATTTGTTTGTTGTTAACAGTCAGTGCCAAAAATGATCTTATGAACCGCTATAAATACTTATTAGGCTTCGAATTACATTAAAGTAAAACACGGCTTGATAAATGCATTTCTTTGTGTCTATTCTTTTTTATTGATTTATTGATTTTGCTCAATCTTGACATTCTTTTATCTGGTACATAGCACCGGAATATACTGTACCTAAAGAAATGGGGGTCTGTTCTTCCGCCTGGGGGGGTATGCCTCCAGACCCCCCCAGGAGGTCTGGATGTCCCCATGCTCGCCCCGTCCTCCACGTGACCCGTGTGCAGGCCTGTCGGAGCATTCCACTTGACTCCTGCAGCTTAGTGCCTGCACTGGTTTGGAGTGGCGCCGAGCGTAGCCATTAGCTGTTTAGCTGGGTTATTGATTTCCTTTGTGCTTTGCCCTACAGCGAGTCACCCAGTCAGACATTCGGCCTTCATCACACACGGGGTCTGTCGGAGCATCGGTTACCCATCATGTGCACAAGTGGGAATCCATTATGGATCATCCAGCCGGCATCCCACTGACGTTTCATTTAGCCGTTTGGTTGAACCAGAATGAGGCGTTATCTCCCACTCAGTGCTGGGAGGACAGCCAGCGATCTGAGCGCAGCACCATGACTCAAGAGCTCCTTCCTGTTCCTCCCCAGGTTGTTACGGCGTCTCGGAAGAGGAGATGGAGCTCGACCACTGGCTGTGTGCGCGCTGCGAGGCTGGCGCCAACACAGAGGTGAGTCTCACAAAGCAGCCTTTGGGTTCATCATGTCTGACCGCAGAAGGCACAGAAGCTCACATCTGGGTGAACGCCTGCATTGCACATCTTTGCTTCCTATTTGTTTGGACCAATCATGTTGCCGGCGGCAGGGATCTGTAAGCCTGTGATTGGCCGATACAGTGTGAACGTGTGACTGTAAAGGTTTCAGTCCCTATCTGAAAGCTTAATGCACTCAAATTCAGTAGAATACAGCCCTGTCGACACAGGAAACGAGCTACAGATCTGCGCCTTGCAGTTTCTTGTTTCCCGCTCAGGCTCCCCCCTTCCCCCCCTCCCTCCCCCCAAGAAGTGGGAGGGGGGGGGGGGGGGGGGGGGCGTCTCTAATTTTAAGGCAGAAATTGTGTTGAAATAGTTTTGCGCTTAAGCAAACAGAAACTGAGGCCCGGCTTCTCTCCACCCGTTGTGAGGGCGCTGGGCCGCCCAGCAGCACTCTGACCCAGGCGTCACTGGGGTGAGATCGATCACAGCGCGGCTGTGATGTGAGGCGGCGGTCCTCACACAGCTGGTCTACAGTCTGAGGCTTTTGTCCTCATTCGAGCGTGGCCATGAATAATCATAGCGAGCTTCGGGGCTGAAATGACGTTTCCTTCCTGTTCGACGCAATCTTTGGATACTGGCTTGTGCTGTTTGTTGTTGTGGAGGCATGACAAGGGATGGTTGTCGGCCTGATGACTAACACTGTTATACTTAAGATCTTTATGTTGTAATAATGGCTCCTCTTTCCTGTCTGCTGAATGACGAAGAAGATTAGCTTTGTGTGACTTTGTGAGCTGCTTAGAGGGCCACTCAACCCTTAATAAGGTTTATTTTGGTTTCAAACGGAGTGTCCTCTATGTTCTTCAACATAGTAATATATGCTATTGTGTCACTGTTACTAAAACAATCATCAGGAAATAACAGGGGTCTAAGTTGTACTCTGTACATTGTACTCTGCTCCGAACTCAAGTCACGTTCTTTTTGTGAATATTCCTCTTTTCTGAGAAATATTAAATAGCTCATCATACTGCTTGTTATAATGCATATTAAACAAGGTGTACAGGCTCTGTATAGAGTACCAGAGAGCTTGCCTGGGACTGCCCCATGGCTGTGATGACCTGCGGTGGTCCTGCCTTCTTCCTCCAACTCGCAGCCATTTCAGGGTGTTTGAGCTGATACAGGACAGGGAAGTGGGTTTGGGAAGAGAGGTGTTGACGTGTAGGGTCCTGGGTCGCTGCATGGAGCCTTTGGCCCCGGAGCACCACTCACTCACTCACTCACTCACTCACTCACATACTTACACTCACATTCACACTCAAACAACAACAACAACTACGGATAATCACCAGGCACTACACATACTGTACAATCAATTTACAACCAGCAATTACACGGCAAAGCAGTCGTTAAAACCCTTCTCTGGGATGACGTTTCTCTGAAGCTATAGCAGTGTGCTGGGTGGCACCAATCAGTGCCACAGGCTTGGCGTGGCCTGCTGTGTCCTTCACCAGGTGTTTTTCCACTCGTCTACTTTCATACGGCTGACCCGTATCGTGGTACCTAGGCGGGGCCACCACCACGGTAACACCAGGGCGTCTATCCCCGATGGCTTGACCAGATTTTAATCTCGGTTTCATTTCTTTCTCGTCCCCCGCAGGATTGCTGTCTGTGTTCCTTGAGGGGGGGTGCTCTACAAAGGGCCAACAACAACAAGTAGGTGTTGGTGCAGCGCCGCGTTGTTTGAGGATTCACTCGTCTTTCACACTGCCAGGCAGAGGAACAATGCGGCTGGCATACAACCAGCTCTGGACCTATGTCCTAACAATATGAAGGATGCAAGATGTAACACTAAACTATGATTCACACATGGGCAGGGAGACAGTGGGCAGGGAGACAGGGTGACGGTGTCTTTAGCTCACCGGGTCACCTCGCTAACTCGTGCGAAGGTGTTCAATCTGTTGAAAATCTTTCCAAGATCCATCTTCATAAGCTGCTACTGAGATGCGTGATCTATTTTTTGTATACACCCCAACAGCAGCGCTATGCTGCTATCCATTTCATATTCAGTTTTCGTGTCAGAACGGTCACGTCTGGCGGTCATTATTGTAGAACTCGGCCGGCCAGCCACTAACCAGTTGGTGACCAAACCTATTTTATACAGCCTCAACAACAATGCATGACCGCGCAACGGCTATTTATGTATGTATCCTGCTCCGTAATGTTGCCAACATACACATCAACACATTAATGTGTTTGCAAGTACTCTTTTGCTTGAATACACGTTTGCACCCTTCATAAACATATTACAGTATACAATGGCTGTACACCCTGGTCGGTCTCCAACCTGGCTCTGTCTTTTGAGCACTATTACAGTAAGTCTTAAATACTGAATGGATTTTATTCATTCAGACCTGCGCACATAATAAATATCCTTTTTGCAGCCACAAACCGGAACCACATCCCGTGGTGTCCTCTGGTCTCTGAAATCAATCACTTCTAAACACAGGAAACGCCACCAGAATGTAATATGTATATGTTTCCCGGCCTTTCAATTACAGCGTAATGCTCTCATGGCATCCTGTCTGGTCATGGCATTCTGTCTGCCGCCGGCCCGCAAAAATGTTAATTCGTGTGTGTGTGTGTGTGTGTGTGTGTGTGTGTGTGTGCGTGTGCGTGTGCGTGCGTGCGTGTGTGCGCGCCCCTGCGCATAGGTGGGTGCACGTGTTGTGTGCCATCACGGTGCTGGAGGCGCGCTTCGTCTCCCTCACGGAGCGCAGACCCATCGACCTCTCGGCCATCCCACTGGCCCGCTTCAACCTGGTAAGACCACGCCTCACTTCTCTCCTTAGCGCCCGTTCCCTAAAGCCGCCGTAGGTGAGCGTCCAGCGTTGTAAAGAGTGAGCCAAGAAGAGAGCACGTTTCACAACACTGAACGACCACCAAGAGGTCCCCCTCCCTTTGGCATGTCTCTCGTGTCATTGAAACGTGTTTCATTTCACGGACCTGTGATTCACAAACACCGGGTGGATCACGTTAGATTCACATAACGTATTCGTGTACCTGAGCGGTGAAGCGTGGCCAGCTGGAGGGCAGTTATTCGGATAGTGAGATCAGTGCATGGATCCGGTTTACAGTTGAGGGGAAGTCACTGCATGTGGGCTGTTGCAGTCGACTTGGTGGTGTGGTTTCCGGGTGTTGTTTCCTGGTTTGTGTTCAGATTTCAGTTCTGATTACAATTCTTTTTAATTTGGCAAGACATTTTTTCGTTTTTTAACCACTGTCTCGTTATAATGTAATTGACTCATATTTATCGATTAATGGGGGGATTGTTGATTTGTTGAACGAAGGGATGCCATGAACTTGTGGCAAGCTTCTAACAAAGTAAAAGCAAATTTAAAAAACAACTACAAATCGTACAAACATGGAACTAGGATAGAACTGCTCTATACACCATTTACATCTCAAGAATTGGGCTTGATTACGTCGTAGATACTCTTAAGGCTGCCCCACACTACACGATTTTTTTATCTTATGCGATTTTTGAGTCGGAGTACACCACACACATAACGAGAATCGCAGCCGATTTTTGCTCTCCGATCCGACATAAGATTAGAACACAAGACGGAACACCCCACACTACAGGATAATCTTATCCGATTCTCGGCCGTGTAGGCTACGTCATCCAGCACGAGACAAGAGATCGAGAGACAAGAGATGGTAGATCGAGCAGCGGTTCCCAAACTTTTATTCCTGCGCACCCCCTTTACGTCCCAACCGGGTTGGCGCACCCCCGATCCCCACTTCAAAAAGAAGGAAAAAAAACGCAACAAAGCTTTGTTTTATCGCCATATAAAGACTCATGTTTAATCATGCGCAAATAACCAGAACACGCATGACAATAACAACATCAACAAATATACAACAAATAGGACAGCCAAGGGACACGACTGACGTTGAGTGCAAGATCTGCTCATGTGTGATACGCGCAATAGACGGGCAGACGACCGATCTACATGACCACTTTATGCGCCTCGCAGAAGTTAATAGAAATGATGATAAACAAAATATCACAGAGCATAGAGCAGGATTGTGAACGTTTACAATGTATCATGTCAATTTACAATCTGCAAAATGTGTCTGTGTTAGGATATTGATGCTGCGCGCCTCCTATTTGCAACGGAATTTGTTTAAGATATAAAAACATTTAATTTAACACACACGCACTAAAACAGATATTTTCGTTTTTAAATAAATATTTGGAAACGAAAATTGAAAAGTGAGAATTGAATGCGCTTTGGCATTATGGAGCACCTTCGGGTCAGCGTGTGTGTGTGTGTTTTGCGTGTGTGTTTGTGTGTGCGTGCGTCGCTATTATGTTGACTACACACTCAACATGCCGAAAATATCTAACATGTTGGATAACCCCGATTTTGAGATCGGGAGGTCTTAAGTTTATGAGATTCTATCTTAGAACACTACGGCAGACAGGATAATCTTGGCCGATTTTCGTCCCGATTCGGCTGCCATGGGAACGCCACCCCGATTCTCGTAAGGGGCAAATCGGCCCCGATATCGGGACATTTATCTTGTAGTGTGGGGTCAGCTTTAGAAGACAAGATATATGCAATATAATATTACTTATTATAATATACTATATAATAGGGCTGCTCGATTATGGAAAAAATCATAATCACGATTATGGTCAATATTGAAATCTCGATTATTCAAACGATTATTTTTGGGTTTGAAAACAAACAAAAAAACACTTTGTAAATGAGAACTTCGAAATTTCCCCTTAAAAATATACACAAAATGGTCAAATAGAAAATAAAGTCCAGATATGAATCCAGCTGTTCTGTAATTTCTATTTTAAAAAATATATATATATATATATATTTTTTTTTTATCGTTTCAACTCGATTATATTAGTTTGGTGATCCTTTCACTCTGAAATCGAAATCGCGATCAAAATTGGATTAATCGCCCATCCCTACTATATAATAATATAATTCTAATATACCATATAATATTTAAATAAAAGTCCCATTGACTCTAATGCTCGCTGCTGTCTGTCTAGCCTTTTTCATGGTCTTACTTGGAACTTGGTGTGTCACCACACATGCTTTTTCCCACCACCGAGGTCGCACAAACTTCCTCCGGTCTTAACCCCCTTCCTTCGGCTCCCCGCACGTGGGCGGCGTTCAAACGCAGTGCCCCCACCACACGGGTCACGTCTGTGTGAAAGGAAAAGCCTCCGATCTGACGCGGCTTCGTCTCGGCGGCTCATTTCCTCCCAGTGAATTGAGCGGTGCCTCTGGTGTGTTGTTTCTGGCACCGTGGGAACGGGCCTCAGGGCTGTCAGTGTCTTATCACCACCGCCGCCCCCGGGTTGCCCCGACACCGCGTTCAAAAGCTCACCGGGAGCCGCCTCCTCTGGACGGGGAAACGCCCTCGGACAATGCTAGGTGGCACACTGGATGCGTTGCCGTTAGATTTGCGTCTTTGTAACTGCCAGCCAGATGCACGTTCCGAAGTGTTCTGGCTGGCGTTGTGAGCCAGACTGCTGTGGGCTCGACCTGGGATGCACCTCACCTGTTGCCAAAGCATCCGGATCTCATCAGCATGTTGAGATGCAATCAACAAAATGTGCTTCATCGTTTGCCTAACCCAGTTTAAAAGCCCATGATGGGCTATTGCTTTTTGATGCCAGGTGTATAGAAGATCTTGATCGGGATCTCCCCTGCGTTTGAATAAACGATCCTGTGTGAAATGTTGGTGGTGGCCTGGAGCCTAGTGCAGACGGTTGGTTTGCCTTCTGTGTGTACATGAGTCCCGCCCTGTGCCAGGGTTATTCTGGGACTCTGGACAGTGCCACCGGTCTGCATTGTTAGACCCGGGTCATCTCAGAGGAGCACTTCCTAAAGAAATTGTGTTATAAAAAACACTGTTCTGCTACATTGTGCCACCGACATCAGGGGATTTCCCTCCCTTCCAGCTAGCCTGTGTGTGTGTGTGTGGGCTCCCTCTTGTCTACTATCTCCGTCGTGATAATCCTTTGATTGCTCACACTGCTTCCAATCTCTCTCTCGCTCCCTCTCTTACCCCATCTCTCTCTCTCTCCATATCTGTCCCTTGGTCTGTCTCGCTCCCTCTTTCCCTCCCATTCGGCCTTTCTCGCCTCCCCTCTTTCCCCCTCTCCTCTCTCTGTCCCTGTCTCTCTCTCTCCCACTCTCCTCTCTCTCTGTCTCTCTCTCTCCCCCCTCTCCTCACTACCTGTCTCTCTCTCTCTGTCCCTGTCTCTCTCTCACCCTCTCCTCTCTCTCCCCCCTCTCTCTCTCTCTCTCTCTCTCTCTCTCTCTCTCTCTCTCTCTCTCTCTCTCTCTCTCTCTCTCTCTCTCTCTCTCTCTCTCTCTCTCTCTCTCTCTCTCTCTCTCTCCCCCTCTCCTCTCTATTTATGTCCCTCTCTCTCCCCCCTCTCCTCTCTACCTCTCTCTGTCCCTCTCCTCTAACTCTGTCCCTGTCTCTCTCTCCCGCTCCTCTCTCCTCTCTCTGTCTCTCTCTCTGTCTCTCTCCCCCTCTCCTCTCTGTCCCTGTCTCTCTCTCCCGCTCCTCTCTCCTCTCTCTCTGTCCCTGTCTCTCTCTCTCTCTCTCTCCCCCTCTCCTCTCTGTCCCTGTCTCTCTCTCTGTCTCTCTCCCCCTCTCCTCTCTGTCCCTGTCTCTCTCTCTCTCTCTCTCCCCCTCTCCTCTCTGTCCCTGTCTCTCTCTCTGTCTCTCTCCCCCTCTCCTCTCTGTCTCTCTCTCTCTCCCCTCCTGGCAGAAGTGTGCGTACTGCAGGAAGAGGCTGGCGAGGGAGGTGAGCGGCTGCTGTGTGCAGTGCTCGCACGGCCGCTGCTCCACGGCCTTCCACCCCACCTGCGCCCAGGCGGCCGGCGTCCTCATGTACCCCGACGACTGGCCCTTCATCGTCTACATCACCTGCCACCGCCACCGCAGCCCCGTCCTCCCCGAGGTAACCCAGAACGCAGCGGCCTGGCAGGTCGCCCGTCACTAGGGCGGTGGCGACCAAACTAAACATGAACCTGAGGGACTAGTTTCAGTCACCGCTGCGCTCCATTTTAAGGCAGTGTTTTTTTTTTTTGGTGGTTGAAAAATGTAATGCAAGACAAAGTACAAAAGTAAAAGGTTATACTCAAAGTAAAATTTGCATTGTGGTCGAAACCCAGGAAGTGGTTAGGTATTGAAAGATGTTAAGGAATTCCCAGCCCTATACCACTTTTTTGTGACCAGTGCCCATGTGCCCAACCACATGTTTGTTTTTTTTTTTTTTGGTTTTGTTTCGTGCTCAACACCGTATCTTGTTTGGGGAAATTACGAAAACGTTACAGATGAACTGATATTACGCCCCATGAAAGTCCCGCAGAGTGATGTGAGGTGTGTGAACTTGAGCTCTCACGTCACAGACAGAATTGGGCACAATCTCTTCCCTTTTCTATAAATCGACCACGGGCGAAAGGTGCAGGTTTTTTTGCATACATTGCCAATCTTCAATATGGTTGGTCAAAGAACTGTCCATACTTGACATTCCCTATTTTCTGCTCACTAATGACAAGTTCTGGGAATTGTGTCCATCAGTGCAGCTGTCCTGGTAGCTCTAATCACAAACAGTGGTATTTATACACTACCGTTCAAAAGTTTGGGGGTCACTGTTTTTTTCAATGAAGATAACATTAAATTGATCAGAAATCCAGTCTAGACATTGTTAATGTGGTAATGGACTAGTCTAGCTGGAAACGGCAGATTTTGAATGGAATATCTACCTAGGTGTACAGAGGCCCATTTCCAGCAAACATCATTCCTGTGTTCTAATGGTACATTGTTTAGCTAATCGTCTTAAAAAGCTGATTTATGATTAGGAAACACTTGTGAAATTATGTTAGCACAGCTGAAAACTGAAAAGTTTTCATGGAAAAGATGAAATAGAACGGTAGTGTGTGTGTGTATATATATATATATATATATATATATATATATATATATATATATATATACATGTGTGTGTGTGTGTCTTTCTGTTCCTGTGGTGTTTCATGAGAGGGTTTCTCATTGCCCTCCTTCCACCCACTAACATCCAATGTAATTGCTGGCTGGTGTTAGTAGCGGTTGCCTGACAAACACAATCTGCGTGCCCAAACCTGTCAGACGTTGAGCAAGGGGTCTTATAAGCCGTGTCTGGTTTCTCCCGGATACGAGGGAGTGTAGATTAAATTCCACGGCCGTGCAGCGCGCCGCTTTGTTGGAGTGCCACCTCCCTGCGTTTTGTTATCCTCCTGCTTATCCCGTCCCTGATCAGAGGAGATCTAACGCGATAGACCTCCGAAGAATAAGTCCCGCCTCGGAGGCTCCCCGTTCCCTCGGTCAAATGTCTATGGGAAATAACATGGGTGGGAATTTTGAATGATCGTACAGAAGACATTTGACCGAGGGAACCGGAGCCTCGTAGGCGGGACTTGTTCTTCAGAGGTCTGTTGGTCTGGGTTCACGCTCAGACGCAATTGTCTGTGTACCGAAACGCTCATTGTATCCATTCACTCCTTGTTCTAGAGTGATCATTTTTACTCAACCGCATACTGCCAAAACAGAGTTGGGAAATATTGACAATTGCCTGGCCTTGTATGATTGGATGATTTTTCTTCTTGTTCATTCAGCTAAACAGCTTCACGCAGTGTTAAGATGGAATTGTCCTCTCATCTCCTATTATTCATAACTGCTTCTGAAACCCGTTGTGTCAGAGGTGTAATCCATTCATCTATTTGTTAATTTATTGGCCTACACTGTTAAATAATCGAAATAATCCTGACTCAACATCGTCAATTATTTTATTTGAATATATCCAGCTCATCAGGGCAGAGCCATAACTCTTTTACCTCTTTAATGACTACTGTGGATCCACTGGGACGGTCAAGTGTCCCCCTGCTCACCGTGTGTGCCCTGCCTTATCCCCCCCCCCCCCCCACCTCCGGCCTCCCCCAGCGGAGCAAGGCGTCCATGCGGGAGCTGGCGCTGGGCCAGCGGGTGATCTGCAAGTACAGGAACACCCGCTACTACCACAGCGAGGTGACGGAGCTCACCAGCGCCACCTTCTACGAGGTGGTGTTTGACGACGGCTCCTACAGCGACAACCTCTTCCCCGAGGACATCCAGGTGTGTGTGTGTGGGGGGGGGGGGGGGTGTAAGGTGTTATCGATTTGGACGAGAGACGAGGTCAGGTGGTAGCGATGCTAGGAATACCGTCATCTCGTTTGGGTTCCCTGAACGGGAGGCCTAACACCCTACCTCTGTGGTCACACACACCACATGAATCTGCTAAATGTTGAATAGAATTATCGCTCACATTGTGCCGGTAGGTCAATAACAGTAATCATATTTCCACGGCAGAGAGTAAACCAGGGAATTACTGGGTAGACAAAGTGTTATCAATGTTGTACTGACGTGTGTGTGTGTGTGTGTGTGTGTGTGTGTGTGTGTGTGTGTGTGTGTGTGTGTGTGTGTGTGTGTGTGTGTGTGTGTGTGTGTGTGTGTGTGTGTGTGTGTGTGTGTGTGTGTGTGTGTGTGTTGCTATGCTTCCAGAACCGGGACTGTGTTCGCTTTGGTCCACCGAGCCAGGGGGACGTGGTCCAGGTCCGCTGGACGGACGGTTTGATATACGGAGCCAAGTTTGTCGCTTCGCACTCCATCCCCATGTACCAGGTACTATGCCCGCCCCCTGGCCATGACCTTTGTTCAACTCACCCCCTCTCAAGGTGTGTCATGCCCCCGACTTCTCTGGTACTTCCACAACAAGTCAAGAGTCGCAATGCCGCTTACCTCGGCCATGGTCGTTTGAGCAGTCAAACTTGTGTGACAATCCCAACAAGTGTCTGCTCCCATAGCTGTATCTACGTATTCTCTGACCCAGGTGTGCGCATGGAAACTCTACTGGCTAAGTCGATTTCTCCAGTAGTGCCCGTAACAAACATATCCACAGGGTTTGATTCTTTGTCCACTCGCCACTACGCATGTTCACTGACTGAGGCGTGTTCAAGTTGCGAGGGTAAGTGTTGGAGGCGATGTTGATTAACTGATTCAAACCGATGGGGAAAGCCTGATAAGCAAATGAATTGTTATCGCGTGTTAAAATCACCCACAATGTTTCCTCTTTGAGTCGCATGTTTAATAAAAGATGTGATAAATGCTTTGACTGTCAGTTGCTTGTTCTGGCCTTACCAATTTGATTTGACTATGCAAAATCGTGTTGTGAGGACACGTCTTATCGGAATGCAGCTGAATGCAGCACAAGCACAGACTCGCACACAGACTGAGAGGCCAGCAGGTTCTTGTTAAATATCCTGGTCATGAGCACAGCGATGAATTCTGTATTGAACGTTGGATTTGTTATTGCTTCGACCCACCGGTTACAATGGACTGGCCCTGTCGGTGAAAAAGCTAAATTTGTGTTGTGTTGTAAGTCTCATTTTATCAAGAGAATTGAAGACAGGGAACTGAGCCCTTGGTTTTGACTCAGTCATAACTCTCAGGCAGCTTTCCAATCAGTTAAAACACCCCCCCTATCACTGATCCTCTGCACTTACTAAATTGTTGCCCTGCACTCAGAATTCCGAATTATCCCACTGCCCCAAACCGACCGGTATCTACGCTCAGGACTCGAACCGCCCACCTCGGTCTCGGAACACGGAATCGAATCTTGTGGATGTGCTCATTTGTGGGCACTATTGAAAGAAGAACAGAGAAGCCCATCTAGCCAGGACTGTTTTATGTGCTTGCTTGCGTTGGGCAAACCGAGATACCGCTATGCCTACAGCTCATATTTGGAACGCGCCTCACCTCACAAAAAGGACGAGTTGAACAATAATCTGATTTACATCAGGACATAAACCCCACATTAACCCGGGGTCCTGGCAAACCGCCAAGATCCTTGGACTTTTTTAACCTTTAAAAAAGTGAATAATTTCTTTGTGTGTGTCAGGTGGAGTTTGAGGACGGTTCCCAGATCTCGGTGAAGAGGGAGGACATCTACACTTTGGACGAGGACCTGCCCAAGCGTGTCAAGTCCCGACTGGTACGGCCGTGCTTGTCCTAACTCGTGCTGTGCTTCAGTTAATTTACGGTTTGGATGTTGATCTACAACATTATATCTGCCACTAGTCACGCAAATTCATTGAACAAGAGAGCACGGCTCTTGTTACGTGGGTGGTGTGAGTTCATTATGTAACAGAATATTGTTCACACTATGCCAACTAGACTAAAAATTCATGAAGGATGAATTATAAATTGCTTTGTTCTCATTGGCACGTTTAGTCATGCCCCATTCCAACATTTGTATTTCACACATCACACACACATGCAGGCGCACACTTCAACCCCTCTTCCAACGGGAAAAGGTCAAACTATCTTTGCTCTCGATTTTATTTTTTTATTAATGCAAATTACTGGTTATCCTTTTGTCAACACGGGCTTCACGTGTTTCATGATGGGACTTGGGCGTGTTGCGTGTGAACATGGCTTCGTTGACACACAAACCAGTCGGAGGACTGGTAATATAAGAGGTCCATGTGTTGTCACGTGTTTCCTTCCACAAACACCGCACTGCTCTCTCGCATTAGAATGAACCGGCGCAGCGCGACATCTCCTAACTTTTTCCCGTGTGCTTCTCTGCGCCGTCCCTCAGTCTGTGGCGTCGGACATGCGCTTCAAGATCTTCACGGAGAAGGAGGTGAAGCAGACGTCCAAGCGGCAGCGGGTCATCAACTCCCGGTACCGGGAGGACTACGTCGAACCCATGGTGTACCGGGCCATCATGGAGTAGCTCTGTGCTGTGAACAAGCAGGACCCCAGGCCCAGGGCTCCGGTGTGGGGCCTGAAGAGCCCCGCCCAGCCCCCTCTTCGTCCTTCTCCACGCGGAGCGAGGCTTCCACAGTCCTTAGGGCTAATTATTTATAAACTACGGCTGGGACTTTCAGTGACATTTCAGTGTGTGTGTGTGTGTGTGCACGCATGTCTGTTTGTATGTAGGTTGACCACCAGTTGACGCCAGTTTCTCTCAAACCTTATTTTTTGTTTTGTTTAATCTGTAGGGAAACTTTTTTTTTTTTTAAGGAAATAAATGCTGACATGATAGGAAAATATCTTTATTTGTTAACTCTACAAACCATCTGCATAGACTTCATACACTGTGTAAAAAAATAATCAGTTAAATTTGTTAGGTTACAATAATGGAAATCATTTTTGGTACGATATGGCTGATTTTATGTATAGGCTTATTTCAGTGTATTGAAAAATCCACTCAATAAAAGTCAATGCATCTAGATCTGTGGAAATGTTAAACAGAGGGGCCCCAAACACAATGGAAAATCCTGTAGGAATAAGTTATACCAGTTAGGTATTCTTTTGACCTCCAGGTTTACAGCATAGGAATCAATGAATGAACTACATCCAATATGCAGACTTTGTTGTGTGTGGGTTTACTGTGACGACCAAGCTAAATAGACTAGGTTAAGGAGACATGCCTAAAGTCTAATCAGGCCATTTCATATTTATCAACGATGGAATGTATGGATTTCACATTTTAACTTTTAACCTTATTTATGATTGCTAGGTTGATTTTGAGAACTCTTTATTTTTTTTACAATAGCTTTGTTGCGCATTAAGTGCTAGACAATCTCAGATATTTATTTTATTTATTTTCTGTGGTTGGGTCAGTATTTTAAATTCTTCTGGTGGACTTAAATGTGCTCTAATACTGTTTTGGGGGGACTGGGTGGTGTCCAAGCACTTATTTCAACGGAAAGCACTTCTACCGTAGCGTATCCCTAACAATGTTTATCGTTCATTGTCTTTTATCAATTTCAGGTTCCTAATGGAATTAATAGATTGCTTTCAATTTTTTGTTTTACTGGATAACTCGTCCCTGAAGGCTGATGATTAATCCTCATTAATAGTTAAATTGAGACTAGATTATTAAGTGCGTTATTAAAAAATGAATAATGCGGAGAGGCCTCCATTTTAAACTGATAATTTGTCCACAATTGCTGGTGCTTTGTTTCACTCTGCTGTACCACTCTGTGCACATTTTGTAAACTCAACAACTTGAGTAAAGTTTGGACAAAAACAGATGAGTCTGTGTGTCTGAAAGTAAATCGATTTAAGATGCATCTGCCAACATAAGAACTTAATACTAATGGTAGGAGTGAAGTGCTTCCAGCGTTCAAGTTCTGTCCTCACGTTGCCGTCTGTTGTATCTTTCTGCTGATCTGCTAACTTAAATTCCTCTCTGCTCTTCGTGGCTTTAGGCCTTACATAACACCTGCACGATGAATCCATGCAGGGTGCTATTGAGAATTGAATACAAACGTGACTCCTGGCCCCTCGGCAGAGCACCAACGTCTCGTCTCGGAGATAGGTGAGGTTGATAGGTGAGGTGATAGGTGAGGTTGTCAGCTGGGGAAAAATGCTTGGTCAGTTTTTGTTGTACGCTTCAATATTTGTGGGCATAGTGTGTTATTAATTTGTGGTATTGATCTGTTGGGTAATGTAGCAACGCTAATAGCACATCAGGGTTTATTTTTGTTTTATTTTTTATCAGCAATTCCATTTTCCTCACTTTGAAAAGTAGTGTTACTTACAGGCTATTAGAAGTGTACTTTTTCAGAAGATTTATTTTGAGAAATTACGACATCCGGCCCAATACTTGTCCCCCAAAACAAAAGGAGGAAGCATCACTTAGATGGGCGATGAGGGTTTGGTGCACAGTGACGTTGCATGAGAGTGTTTGCATACAATACAAACTATATGAAAGGTATGTGAATAGCACCAAGTCCTCCTGTGGCTGTTGAGATTGATATCAATCTAGATAGCTCCTTAGTAGCTCCTGAGCTAGCTCCTTAGTAGCTCCTGATCTAGCTCCTTAGTAGCTCCTGAGCTAGCTCCTGATCTAGCTCCTTAGTAGCTCCTGATCTAGCTCCTTAGTAGCTCTTGATCTCCTTAGTAGCTCCTGACCTAGCTCCTTAGTAGCTCCTTAGTAGCTCCTGATCTAGCTCCTTAGTAGCTCCTTAGTAGCTCCTGATCTAGCTCCTTAGTAGCTCCTTAGTAGCTCCTGATCTAGCTCCTTAGTAGCTCTTGATCTCCTTAGTAGCTCCTGATCTAGCTCCTTAGTAGCTCCTGAGCTAGCTCCTGATCTAGCTCCTTAGTAGCTCCTGATCTAGCTCCTTAGTAGCTCTTGATCTCCTTAGTAGCTCCTGATCTAGCTCCTTAGTAGCTCCTTAGTAGCTCCTGATCTAGCTCCTTAGTAGCTCCTTAGTAGCTCCTGATCTAGCTCCTTAGTAGCTCCTTAGTAGCTCCTGATCTAGCTCCTTAGTAGCTCTTGATCTCCTTAGTAGCTCCTGATCTAGCTCCTTAGTAGCTCCTGAGCTAGCTCCTCCACATACAGTTCATTGGTCCTATCCAAAGGAGCTGCCAAGATACCAAAATAGATCTATTGAATAACAGCCCTTATAACTATCGGATATACTCCCTAGGTACTCTATAGGTACTCTATAGGTATCGGCATCGGCCCCTAAAATCCAGTCTCCATTTTCTGCAGGAAATGCAGTTTCTAGTTCAACATCCTCCATGTTGTTGATGCTTCCAAATAATTCATCACTGGTGCACGCATGTGTTTTTGTGTGCGTCTTCTTTGGGGTGTGTGTGTGTGTGTGTGTGTGTGTGTGTGTGTGTGTGTGTGTGTGTGTGTGTGTGTGTGTGTGTGTGTGTGTGTGTGTGTGTGTGTGTGTGTGTGTGTGTGTGTGGGGGGGGGGGGGGGCAGGTCCCGGCGCTGCAGTTCTGGCTGGATGTGAAATCCTCTAAGGCCAGAGCACATTTTTTGCAAGCAGGGATTTGCATTCTGGGATAGTCTTGTAAAGTTACTGCTTGTAACGTCAAGGGTTATAATGAACCTCACTGAAGTGGTTTCAGAACTTGTCAGTGATAAAAAAAAAGTTATGGTCTATTTGTGCTCCTCATTTAATAGAGATCAGGGTGGCTGCTACTGACGGTTCATACCGCGAAATATGAGCGCCTGGAAAATGATAAGCTACAAAGAGTGAGAACGCTGGAGAGGGCAACAACCTGCTTGTTAGCCTGACAGCATTTGGGGCAGGACCCAACAGATGTGAACAAAGCTGCATACTGTAGGAGTGGTGGTGGAGCTCAATCTCTCTCTCTCTCTCTCTCTCTCTCTCTCTCTCTCTCTCTCTCTCTCTCTCTCTGTGTTTTATAGAAGGGAGTGAACATGGAGCAACCTGTCTCACACATAACACAGCTGGCAGATACATGGCTCTCTTCCAGTTTCGCCACGCAGCACTCTGCCTGAAAGCCCTTTCTGCCAGAAATCCGACTCAAGTCAGGTGACGAGGTATAAAGTGCCACAAAGTACATGTCAGGAGTGGTTGGTGGTGGATGAACGGGTCAAACACGGGACATTCAGGAGACCAGGGTTCATGACCCGTATTGGATTTCAGACTTAGTGGACTTATTATTTTCAAAGGGTGGTGGGCCAGAAAACGACTTGGTAAGTCGGCTCAACTACCCGGTTGGGTTTAGGCAACACAACTACTCGGTTAGGGTTAGGTCCAGGGAGCCCTAATGGCCTATATCTCCCATGTAAATATCCAGTAATCTTCCCTGTCCACCGTGGATCATTTCAACATCTGTTGACAGACTGGCCTTGGACCATCCAACCCTGTTTGCCTTTGTACTGTTTTACTGCTGTCACCTGGGGAGGGAGGAGGGGCTGGGAATCAGGAGTCTAGTTCAACAACAAAATGGGGAAGCACATTTTGTTCAATATATTTGTGTATAACGGCCACTTAAAGAGAAAAACGTTCTGTATGTAGAAATGCTGTTGCAATGCTCTCTTGACTGTTTTGTTTGTGACTGAGTGTGTGTGTGCGTGCGTGCGTGCGTGTGTGTGTGTGTAGGAAAATGTTCAGCCATCTATACAAACACAGAAGAGGAAATGGTTAATGTGGCTCAGTTCTTCTTTATCTCCATCTCGCTCTCACTCGCTCTCTCGCTCTCACTCGCTCTCTCGCTCTCACTCGCTCTCTCTCTCTCTCTCTCTCTATCTCTCTCTCAACAGGAGACCCTCCCCTCCAACACCATCTCATCTTCTCATAACCTGGTGTTGTTCACTCCTATCTGTGGTGCAGCAGCTGTGCCTCCCTAAAGTTCCCTCTGTTTATATTGTGTTTGGGCGCTGTTTTATGTGACACACACACACACACACGTGCACGTTTGTTTTTGATTTTGCATGCAGTTTAAGGAAATATTTTCCCCACAACAAAAAGCAACATCCAAGGGAACACAATAGAATACTCTGGTGGATCTCTTCATGGATCTCTAATTCAAAAGTAAAGAAAGACGTTTCCCTCTAGACTCTTGCTCTTCTGTGTCATGTGATAGCCATTCAGTGACTAGTCAGGTGAAGGTCATTTTACATTTAACACTTTTTTCAATTTTCAAAGGGATTTCAATGGAACCAATGCATTTACAGATGTCTTTGCTACAGGGGTCGAGTTACAGTGATGGAAAACACCGATCTCTTCAGCACGTTCATGGGATTAACCTCCACAAGTTATGCAGAGTTGGACCTATGACTCAACTCAAGTAGAATTTTAATTGCTGGACTATTGGTCTCTATTTCTGCTTCTCTTTCACCTTTCTAGCTGCCACTCAAGTCTTGCATGGATGATATGCTATTGTTTGACAGTTGCTCAGGTCAAACACAATGTCACATGAAATGCTCAGTGAGAACACCGTTGATTATCGTCCGCACACAAGGCAGTATTACATTTGTGTTTGTGTGTGCTGTCGAGTGAGAAAATATACAAATGAGCCCGAAACTACTAACTTACTACTACTACTACTACTACTGACTAAGTGAGTTACATTGTGCAATTGCCACATTAGCAGATCTTGAGTGTTTGTGGCTGTCATGCTGCTAGAAGGAAAAGCTACATCTGAAAACAGGAAGCTTGACATGAAATGAAATAGCAGTGAGCAGTAATACATGAAAAAATAAGGGCTTGGATGGAAAATGTCAGAAAAAAGGGTGAACGAAAACGTAAAAAATGTGTCCAGGGATGGACCCAGTTAATGCATCCATGCTGTACCTGGGTGTTCCCTATGTACCCCCCACCAGCCCGCTCCCAGACCCCCAGATCACCAGAGATCCTTGCGGGCCAGCCAACATGTGCAGGGCTACCGGTACGGCTGGATTCCCCTCTCCCTCTGTGGGCTGACTTTGGCCAGAGACAGCCTGGTTGTTATTCAATCAAGTCCTTAACTTGATTGAACTACAACAAGATCCCTGGACTGGAGGTAACGTTTCCACTGAATTATGCACGACCCGAGAGCGGACAAGTAGAAAAGGACTCCTTGATATGTTTTTTGCAGTCAATTAAATGAGCTATTGATAAGGCTTCAGACTATTTAACTGTTTACAAAAAGATTTCACAGTGCCCCTTCAGGTAAACCCCAAAAATGCAAACCTTATCCAAATAGATGCGCTGAGTTGTGAGCTGTGTGGCTTTGCAAGCCCCATAGTCAGGGACATTAACCTCACATTAGGCTAAATCTCCACACACCAACACCCCGAGGTGTTGCTGTTCCTGAGCTGCATGCTGCTACATATCTTGCCGCTGGTTCTCTCCCTAACTCAAGCCTGTGCCAATGAAGGCTGAGCAGTCTTCTCGCAGCTGCTGCTACGCTCCAACCCTGTCACGAAAAGGCCCCTACTAAATGAGCTGCACCGTGTTTGTGTGTTTGTGACTGTACAAGCGCCCCTGTGTGTGTGTGTGTGTGTGTGTGTGTGTGTGTGTGTGTGTGTGTGTGTGTGTGTGTGTGTGTTTGTGAGTGACTGTACAAGCGCCCCTGTGTGTGTGTGTGTGTGCGCGTGTGAGGTGCGGAGCACTTTTGTCGTTGTGTTCCATTAGTAGATTACCGGTCTGCGATAAATAAGGATCAGAAGGGATGAATTGAGCATATGGTTTGTTGCTGTGGTTCCTGCACCACATAATTTATTCCCGCACCACATCATACCTTAACTCACCATACTATCCTTTCATACACCACACACTAGCTTAGCACACCACACCATATTAAGCCTGCGCTCTCGCACAGGCCTCTCTTTGGCATTCCATTGGTCACACGGTTGTATGATAGTTTCACATCTCTTGTAGAGCATTCAGCAAACAGCCTTTGACTGTTCTTCTCTTGTGCATAATGCCTGCTATTGGTGGTATTTTGTATCTTCTTCTATCTTTCATTGTTCTCTGCGGCTGTTAGCAGCTCATGAGACGGCAGCACACTACAGAGGGTCACCCTAAGCCTATGGGTTCCCCTAAGGCCCTGGTCACATGATGAATCAAGCTCATAATCGTCTGAGAAATCTGGGTCCGCCAGCATGCAATCTTTCCTCATCCCTCTCTCTCACTGGGATCTTTTTCAATGCCACAATCTTTTTGTTCAATGGAATAATTAAAGCCAGGGTAGGCAATTTATTAAGAAGCATTTTTATCTTATTTGTTGAAGTTCACAACATCATGACTTCAATCAATAAATCAAAAATTTGGACAAAAAATATATAAATTTCATTACCGGTGGCAGCCGCAGGCCTGTAACAAACCCGTCCTTTCATTTAATTTGGCCCGAATTAAATGATTGGCTGTGCACACTCTGCCCGTCCACTCATGGTGCATGATCGGGGTCTTCCACAAGGCTAGGCAATCCTATTGCTAAAGCTAGCAAGCTAGCCATGTGTTTTTGGGGAGTAGCTTTAGGAAAGGGGGCCTGAAGGGAGGGAAGGGGTGTTTTTGGTTGGAAACTTTCAAAATACAAACAACGCTGGCTGGTTTGTCCAAATTGTACCCTAGCTTTAAGTGCTGAACATGAATGCAATTATTTGATCCGAGTGAAACATTATCACGCAATGCTCATCAAAAACTAATGGTTCTGCAGTTTACAGAAGATTAACCTTAAGTAGAGCATGTACTGGAACTGAAATATACAAAACACTGAGAGATGTTTCAATTATTAACTGAATATTTGTGTATTATTCAGCTTAACCATTTTGTTTCCCATGCCTCTCCTTCTTTTCTGTCATCCAAATCATTTATTTTTTTAATATAAGATTACATGGTTGTTTATTTAACCACAGAAAGATAAGAGGGAACATGATTTTTGCATGGCTTCCTGTTATTTATTAACCAATGAGTTGGCCACATCTAAAAGCCCTCAGGACCACTGACCCTTGCCTTACACACGGTCCCCTGCTTCTCTTCGTGGTCCAGGCTTCATTTATTTGACTTTATAACCTTCAGTTCTTTTATAATTAGAATTTTCACTTGTTGGATGAGATTCCTGAACATTTTTTAAAAGACTGAGAAAGGGAAGTGACTCCAACCACTTCACAAGGTAATATTTGTTCTAAATATGATGGATGGATGTTAGATACACAGGCTAACATATGATGAAATTGGTGTAAAAAATATGTTTTGTTCATTTCTATTTCATTGTTTGCTGTTCGCTAGCGACATTTGGTTTAAATTTATGTGAAAAAATAATAATAATCTCCATGTGCATATATTGGCTTTCCTCGGTGGGATTAATATTAATATGCTCTCAAAAAAGATTGTATTCTATTTATTCTCAGATGTAAACTCAGGGTTCAGTGATATGTTACTTAATGTTCCACGTGCATCTGTTGGTGTAGCATACAGATAGACATAGTGCACTTTATTTTATAAAGATACCAAACGAGTCGATTATATTTTATTGATCCTTGAGGGGGGAGTTCAGGAAACTTCCTGAATTCCTTGATGTATTCATCCCCTTTTGCTACTATTTTATGTAGCAAGCCAGATATATATGACTGATGTGATATGGTCATTGACATAATGAGGCTTGCTGCATAAGGTTTGCTGCAGTAAAAATATTGTCACCTTCTCGTTCCAGACCATAATCTCAAAGATGATCATGTCAATATGTCTGTTAAGTCACACACAGAATACCACATACAACTTGAAGAACTGTAAGACTGAAGCCATTCCGTTTCACCTCTGCTGATCCTCCTTCCTACCAGGTTTGTCCATCAGGTAGGATTGGGTTGTTTTGTTATTTTAATATTGTGCCCTGATACTGAAGGTTTCCTTTTATTTATGTTTTATTTAATTACGACTATTGGTCCAACGTGTTTTTATATTATTTGCCTTTTTATTTATCCACTGTACAGCATCTTGGTCCGTTATGCTGTGTGTAAATGTGCTTTAGAAATTAAATGTACTTACAATTTACTTACTACTTCCTCAACTTCAAGTGCAAGGCAGACAAAGTAAAAAGTGACAATCAAAAACGATACCTTTTACCAACTCAGGCGCAGCGATCCAATGACCTTCCCCTGCCCCTTTGGTTTCTTGCCATAGCCTACTCATGTTCACTTTTGTCACGCAAGTTCTCACTGTATCCTTGTGGAATATCTGCTCAAACTTGCGGTAGGGACCGGATATTAATAAACACACACAGACACACACAACGCAGCCACACAGCAGTTGAGAAGGGAGATTTATAGCCATAGGTAACACCTGAGCGAACATGTATCCCAAGAGTCCTCCTGACACAGTGCACGTCAAACTGTGACCACTGTGTGTGCGTCAATCAAATACATCCCATATGGATTTAAAAAAGTTCCTAACTTCCATGAAATAAAGTTTCAGCCTTTGAAAGTGACCTGATGGTGCCAAAATAGTGGATCAGCAATAGGTTTATTCAAGTTAATCCGCTGTTATTATCTTCAGACTGGAATTGAGAATGTCAAGCAGAAGTAATCCCCAAAAAACAAACTTCATCACTGCTAACCTTTTAACTGGTGCGTTTTAGTGCCATTACAATGAAAAGACGATTTTGAGAATAACATAATAACATACACATAAAAACAAAATCATAATTTTGAGAATAAAGTCATACTATTACGAGACATGTCATAATATATAAAGGAAATTTGGTATAATTCTGAGAATCAAGTCAAGAATATTTGAAGAGAAAACGACCACTGATAAAATCCATAAATTACCTCATAAATATGACACGTACCCTTTCAGCTAGAAGCGGCTGGTAGTTTGGCAGTGGCCGAAGTTGGGACTTGGAGGTTAAGTGTTAACAGTGGCCCTAAAACGCCATCGTACCTTTCCACTACAATAAGTCAGTTGTGGCATCGCTTTGCATTACATTTATATTGGGATGTAGAGTGTATGTAATTTGCCATAATGTGAGTCTTGGCCACATGTGGGTCAGCTCTTCCCTCAGAGGGAAGCCCTTGACCATAACAAAGGAAATAGTGTTGGGAACTAGACCCATGTGAGAGACCAAAATAATTTAAAAACATTTCTAAACTATGTAGGCTATTGTTCCGTTGTCTGACTCAATAAATACTTCAAGGTGAACTAGGTGTGTGTGTGTGTGTGTGTGTGTGTGTGTGTGTGTGCGTGTGCGTGTGCGTGCGTGCGCGTGCGCGTGCGTGTGTAATGTGCATTTATCTTCTTAATTCTCACACAGTGGACAACAGCGGAAGAGCCTATTATATTCCCGGCCTGATTCAATATTGATGGATCTGTATGCTATGTTACCAGAGTCGCCACAGTGTCAAATGGAACATACTCGTCCCCCTTCCCTTCCCCTGCCTTACCCACGCACCCTAATGCTCTCCAGCTTTGGCTCTCGGCCACACTGCTTATGTATAACATTAACGTGGTGAGAATGCACAGGATATGATTCAGGCTAGGAAATCGAATTATGCAGGCAATCTGAGCATGTGAGAAGTACAGGTGGCATTGCTGCTGTTGTAACATAATATGGTGTCATCAGTCAGAAATACACACAAAAACCTGGCACAGAGCATGGGGTCAGAACACAGGGAGTGTCGTCGAGATACTGTTAGCACGGTTACGTCTTCTTGACTGCTGTTAGAACTCGGACACTGTTTGGAAATGGATGGGTAAATTGATTACATGAGAGCTATATAATATAACTATACACATAATATGCTAAATATATAATATAAATGTATAATTTCTCTGATGTCTTCTTTTTTGTACAATAGGCTATATATAACATTTCATTATGAGTCAATATATGAGTCTAACCCTAACAACGGACCACTATCTTAAATGTTTTACATTTTTGGTATTTCAAACTAAATCAGGCTTTGAAAGTAATTTTGTCCTTTGAAGCCAAGTTACACTTCCAGTCTTTGAGCTGTCTTCTAGAGCTGCCAATTATTTTTGCCCATCTCAAAAAGTACCCCAAAAAGCGACATTCTCTGCCAATAAGAAACAATTGGGGGAGATTCCAGTGAGAGAGGCTACAATGTCACCGGTGACGAGGTGAGCGAACCACCACAAGAGCACAAAATGTAAAAGTACATTCATTCCAGTGCATATAAACGGACCTGCATCTTAAATGAACAGCAGTGACCATGTGACGCCGAGGAAGCAAACTGTTACTGAAACTGAAGGAACCTGGTGCATAACATAAGCGCAGTAGGCCTATATCTTTTTGGATGGTGATGTGGAGGGGGGAATCGGTTTGGTAAACGCGGCTGAGGGTGGAGTGGGAGACGGGCGGCCACGGTGGCTGGACGTCTTGAGCGAACACACCGCCGGAGCTCTGTCGTGGATCTCCACATGATGGTGGTGGGGAAGGGAGGGAAGACACGGTCGTACGGTCGACCCTCCTGTTATTCACGTTAAGTCTGCTTGTTTTCCTCCCCAACGGATTTGAGAAACGGAACGGGAAAAGGTAACGTCACCATCCAACCTATGTGAATTATATGGCAAATTATTGCGACATTGTTTTTTTTTTGCAGTCGACAACGATGGAAAACCAACTGTCTGGTTTTTCATGTGAACGGGAACGCAGCCCAGCGCTTTGAACGACGACCGAAAAGATTATGCGGGTTTTTTTTCTGTGCAATGTAATGTATGGTTATATCTGCGTGTGAAACGTTTGGTCAATCATATAACGCTACTGGACCTCCACCTCTGGCCACATTTCCACTGACTGTAGCTCGACGCAGGCCTGCCGAGGAGACCCGGACCTGGCCTACTAACCCGCTACCGCTAGCTCGGTGGAAGTCGCCATAGGGTTTTTTTATACACTAGTGCTGTTATAAGATGCTCTGCTTGTCTGTTTCCTACACACATTTGTTTTCCACTTAACTTAGACTGTATCACAGCGCGGATAAACCACTAAACTACCAGGTACGACTGTGTAGCAGTCGTACTCGAGTCTAGCATTGAATTATGGGACAGCCGGGTTCCGTTATTTCCTCTTCTGTTAGCTGCTAAATTAGCCCTTCATCTTTGGTCCGTTGTGAAACTGGACAAACGAAAAACGAGTCAAACTCATGTCAAATTAAGTATTTTCCCAGGTTAATGAGATGTTGGTCCTGTGTTTTTGGCAATCCTCTGGTTCCAATGGGCATATACCGGTGGTGGACACATTGTTTAGTGTGGTCCTCTTCCAGCCTCAGTCTGCTGTTCATCATTATTAGCGGTATGCTACCTTTCTCCTGGTGACATATAATGAGATGCTAAAGTCCTTATGTTGACGTCATGATTCGGCTACACTTCTGTCCTACCTCATCTCTGACCCCTTCAATATACACCCCTAAGAAAGCAGCATATACTTGTATACACACACAGAGGCTATATTTTCTTATTGGGTTGAGCAGTTATCAATAATATTAATAAAGTTCCAGGTATTATTGTGGTTAGGGTTAGGGTTAGTTTTGCAGGGGCTATGAAGACTACATCTTTTGAAATGTATGTATTTAATTCCAAACGTTACACCTGGATGAATAGTGATCCCAATCCATCCATTATTTTTTTTTTATAGACCCTAATTTGCTCTTGCTCCGAGCTGTTCTCAGAATCCGTTTTACATATACAACCGCACACATTCTTTATGACATGCTCTGTTTCAACAAGCCCTACTTGGCATTTTGTACCTTTTGGGGGTTTCCTGTGGGTCAGTGTGGTTACAAAGATGCTGTGAAATGGTGGCAGCGTTAGCAGAAATCTTAGCCTGTTTTAATATATGATAATATGCTTTAATTAGACCGTCTAGGTCCCATATATTTTCTATTTGGTGTGTCATAATTCATAAGTTAGTAAATAAGTTTGTTTCCTATCTCTATATTCACATATTCTTATGTAGATTTGACAAATTTACAGTTCAGACCAAGGAATTGAAGTACACTACAGCTATGGAACACTGTCCACCCATTTCAGTGTTAACTCGTTTAGTCTGTGCTTTCTTATGACTTGAATTAAACACAGAACTTCAGAGTGATGATGATGGCTGAAAGACATCACAATATAACTTGATCATATTGATCGATAACTATTGATCATTTTAATGACCTAAAAAGACTAGGAATTACCATGCTGGATTTAAACACTTCTGTTCAACACTTAATATGACCTTCCACTGTTCTTCATTGATAAATACTCCAATGTCGATACAACAATGAAAAACACTCAAATATTCTAAATAAGTGTGGAACCGTGTTTGTGTAACAAACCCAGCTGCTAGATTCGTTGGTCCAGTCTCTTATCGGTATATATTGAACATGTTTTATATTGATGTGGATCAAAAGTCTATCACAATAATTTATTGAATTCTTGCCCAGGCCTATGATGGTGTTAGAGTTCAATGTCCAGCAGTAATGGTCGACTTCCTAAGTGCACCATTGGCTAGCCATTCATTAGTCCATCGTTCAGTTGAGGTGCCTCAACGGGGATGTGTAGTACTAGGTTCAGATCATTTTGCATCTAGTCCAAATTGACTTGCAGTGATCTACCTTTTCCAAAGATGCCAAGATTCAAAATCATCATCATCATCATCATCATCATCATCATCATCATCATCTCCCTGTTATGTCATTACAGGTGACGGGTCCGGCTGGTGCCATGTGAATAACTGAAAACACCATGAAGCCATCACACAAGCTACTGTTCGTTCTGTGCCCCATGCTGGTCCTTGGCTTCATCTACTACTCCTCTGGGAAGCTACACCTGCATGTTTGGGGCCAAAAGCCACGTAAGTTGCCCTGCACTGCCACAGCTGCTACTGTTTTGTTTTGTGCATCGTTTACTGGCGTTGAAGGGTGGGTGCTGCAACCTTTTAGAATAGCCTTTTTCTTCCAAATTTTTTTAAATCTTACCGTTTCACTATTTATCAAACAGTTTATTAATAATTGGGATACATAATCAAGCCTTTCTTTCAGAAATTGAGACTTTCTTATTGTTAGGTTGAGGACTAATATTCATCTGACAATGTTATATCCAACACACACTGGTCAACAAGTACAAAACAAAAAACCTGTTAGAGTTGTGTTTTTATGTCTTTGTGCTGTTGTCAGCGGTGTGCTAGCCTAGCACCCACCCTATGTGGCCTCTTGTGAAAATGGAGATGAGGTGTGTCTGCTCTTGATTCACCTCTGTTCTGTTTGATGTCTATCTTATGTGTTGTGTTGTGTTTCTGCCAATTTCTCCCAGTTCCTCCGTGTGTTTCTATTTCATTTCTGTGGTAAAAACCCTTTTCTTCAAAGGACCATTATTAGTTGTTTTGTAGGGATTAATGTTTTTGGGTGAGAAGATTTCTTCTATTTTCCCGGCCCCTCTATAGTTCCATTCATGGCTACTGGGTCTACTGCGAGATAGGTATTTATTGACATTCAGTCTACAGCCTTATCTCTTGACTATCAACATGGTGATAAGATTGCTCTGTTTTATGACGGTAGACCAAATAAAGAGTTGGGATTCCATGTTCCATGTTGTTGTTGCTTAGTCTATCGGGTTAGATCGGTGTGCGCAGCTTCTTAGCTCCTCTTTTTACAATGTCGTCACCATTTGTGGGTTTTCCCGTGGACCTCGGTGCCCACATCGTACAGGGGTCTCTCCGGAGACAGAGGGTCTTTCGGGACAGATACGATCCCTTGGCATTGCCTGAGAATTATTCTTTGAGAGATACAGGTTCTCATCAGAGGTTATTCGCTATTTGATCGTCCTCGTTGGACCTTATGTAGACAGTGCTTACTGTTGCGCAGTGTGTCTCTGTGAGAGAGTGGTAGAGTGGGGGTAGCGCGTCAGTCTTGAATTTCTGCATGCAAGGTTCATCTCCCAAGTGATGCACATTTGTGTGAAGCTTTAAAAGTCCCAAATCATATGTCATATGGAATACTTATTCACTAAAGGTTATGGAATTATATTTTTGTGCTTATTTTGAACTTGAACCCATGTTCTCAAGGCCGTGCTGGCACAACCCCGGTTGCTGGCGTTCAGGTCTTATAATAATCCACTACGCCACCGCCACTACCTCACAGCGGTTGAAAACATATGCAATACATTTCTTATATAGGGTGTATTTAAAGTGAATTCCCTAAATTATAGAACAAGGCAGGTTGGACGATGCTCATGCATTTTGAAATCATCATCACTCTATTGGGATTAATGGCAAACAATTCATCATTTGGCATAGTTATTTTATACTATATGCAGAATCCTTCACTTATACAAATTTACACGTTCTGCTATTTTTTGCACGCCTCCCTAGCCAGTATGTGCAATTGTGTTGCCCCTAGCTTTATCTGATTTTTGAACTCCTCATAGGAGTTAATGACTATCTGTTCCTCTTGAGTGAAATAGACTGCTCTTGCTCTATCCATTTTGTAAAGGTGAGTAAAATGACGCGATAAACGCCCCTTTCACATGAAAGCGCGTTGAACCTAAAGCAGAAAACCTGGCTCGACTAATCAAATCCTAAGTGAGCGTCGTAGTACCATTTAACTCTGATTGCGAGTTGCGTCTCTGTCAATCCAGGTTTTCCCAAGAAAGCCTGGGTATGTTCAACAAGGCTCGTAGTATACCCCACTGGTTCTATCTAACTGGATCAAACTCAAGCTGCCCCTTACACCTCTAAATGAAGCCAGCAGAGGGGGCTCCAAGATTTCACTTGGACACCATATAAAACATATAGAGCGTAACCATGACCGCCCCCTTTTTGAACAGGTCTGGTTCTGGAAGTAAATTTCCCTTCATTTTCACTGTAGACTTTTTGTAATATCGTTACATAAATAGTTTTAAGCCTGGAACCAAGCCAATCGTTCGTCAAGGTAGTCCAGTGACCATAAAACGTTTGATTCGGGGCCAAAAAGAATTTGGAAAACGGAAGAAAAGGCGACGGTACAAGACATTATTTTTGTGAAGGAACTACCAGTACTCAGCCCATAAACCATTGCGAACCTTTTCGCAATGGATACAACCCAATAGTTTAGCACGTTTCTTGCAGTGTGTGTGTGTGTGTGTGTGTGTGTGTGTGTGTGTGTGTGTGTGTGTGTGTGTGTGTGTGTGTGTGTGTGTGTGTGTGTGTGTGTGTGTGTGTGTGTGTGTGTGTGTGTGTGTGTGTGTGTGTGTGTGTGTGTGTGTGTGTGTGTGGTGTTTCATATAATGTATATCATTGTCATCGACATAGTACGTTTCTGACTGCAGTCACCTGTCATCCATTAATACCGGTTCTACTATTCCCAAAGAGTGTGGTTGCGAGTGTGAGTTTTAATACATGTAAATTCAGTCTTGTATTCCAGTTATATATTCATCAACATTATGTATTCCTTTGCTTTTATACTACCAAAATTACTGAAAAGCATTGCTAGTGCTATATCATATATTTGTACTTTTATTTTGATCATATATTCTATATCAACATATTTTTCAACATGTACAGCTGATTTCCTGGACAGCTCTAACCACAACTCTAACTAACTAACTTTCCATTAATCTAAATCATGTTCGCTGTGGTAAGCGATCGAGTTCAGTAGCAGTCATTCACTTTCGGAGGTGCAGTAAACGTTTCCTGATTACAGTGAGCTCCACCAATCAAAGACGTTGTGTCACGCTTAAGGATTTATGGGTAGTGTAGTGGTTTCAGTGACATTGCGAATAAAAGGTGTTTTTCTAAAAAAACGAGCTGTTGCCCCGTTTTACTTGTTGCTTCTACAGGAGCAAATACCATCCATTCACAATATAACGGCGAGTGGTACGTATAATCTGGATGGTTACGACATTAAGGCATTTAATCAAAATCTGATGAAAATGAATGGGATTTCTACTTCCGGAACCACACTGTTGCGCTCTATTGGCTGGTAATACAAAAGAGAGAGAGTTTTCATCCAGTGGCTATCCATCATCCCAATTCCCCTGTCCGTTTTTCCAGAAACGTGGTTTGGGAAAGTTGATGGGCACTGACGAGAGATGTGTGAGCCTCAGAGGCCTTGGACCTCATTTATTTATAAATGGAGACTTTATTGACAAACTAGTGGCTGAAAGTGGGACTTCTTCTGTGTTTTTAGAGGTAGATTCCTGAACCTCACCGGCCAGTGTGCTGATATCTAAGCCTATAGAACAGCATTGATGACCCAAACTGTTTCCGCCGCCCTCTAACGGGGAGGAACCACCCGGATCTATATCTATTGCTAAGATTTGACTAGTTTAAATGTGTGGCAATTTTAATGACGGGCATTAAAAATACCAGCAAATAATTTGTATGTTAATTTAAACTGTGACTTGTTTTATGGCACACTCTCTTCTTGAAAATTGGAGAAACCTTGTTGCCTGCAGTGATGCAATTCACATCCGGCAAATCTAATCGCTAGTACTGAGTACTGAGGTCAGTACTGAGTACTGAGGTCAGCACTGAGTACTGACCTCAGTACTCAGTACTGACCTCAGTACTGAGTACTGACCTCAGCACTGAGTACTGAGGTGGTTGAGTGAATCATCTTTTGTCTCTTTAATATTTTTGTGTAGTTAACAGTCCAGTCTTAGACCAAGAAAAGCTTTGACTGTGAGTTACAGTGTAAATAATAATGTTCTATCCACTATATATCTTGTTGTTGTCTTTATACTTGGAAGAGTGGAAAGATCTAAAACATTACTTAGCCGATAGCTAAGTCATGTTTTAATGTTTAACCCTGTAATGTTCACTTGCTAAGTGTGTGTGTGGGTGGGTGGGTGGTGCCAGATGTGTTTAAAGGACTGATGGTGGATAAGGGAGAGAAAAGCTTTTTCACACTGCCTCCTCCCTTCACTGAACTGTGACAAACTAAGCCATTCTATTTGAGTGAGAGGATCATATCTGCATAATCTCCTTCCTCACTCTTGAAATGATTGTACTGGGTGAGCCTCCCGCCACTCCAGGGCCAAATGGTTTCCACTTGGACAGCGGCCGTGTGCATCATTAAGATTATAAATGATCTCTCAGTTACTGTTTTTATTAATAACTATTTGAAGCTGTGGTTGGCTGGGTACCATATGGCCAGTTAGTGCTTTCCAACAGTATGGATATTCCCCTGGTTGTAGCATAACTCGAGCACTGTGGAAAGGGATGTTTCAGGCAGGGTCTTTGGCTGGGATAATTGTTGATGCTGTATGGATCACGCTTTCTTGGATGACATAGTCGCACCAGTGACTGGGCCTTCCAGCATTAACACATGTGCTATTGTAAAATGGTATTATGGTCTTGCCGGTTCTTAAATAGCCATTCCAGCAGGAGTCCAAATGGCTGTGAGCAAGCAGACACCTAAGATCTCGTACTCTGCGGCTATGAGCATAAGAAATATCACCTTGGGTTGTGCAAGCCAGATTCTATGACCTTAACGAAGGTTTTATTGGGTGTAGCGGCATCTCTCAGTAGCTCAGAAACATTTGCCAGAGGCGTTGAATTATTAACAGTTGGTAAATCCAATCTAACCCTGTTTGACTGCAAATGCTGCAGCTATCATTGCATTCTCTAGACATGGACATTTTTAACCCTTCTTTCATACGCATCTATAGATATCCAGTTTTAAATCGAATCATATTTCCAAGGAACTCTCTTGGCTTTCATTGCTGTAATCCTTTTGTGTTCCCTCATCAATGTTTGATATATGACTGTCTCCACTGATGTGCAATAAATTGGGGGGTCTGCAATGGCTGATTGTCTCAATCACCCCTTTGTGTTTTCAGAGAGTACTGAAGAGCCTACACTCAGGGCCTCAACTAAAGGGCCTAAAGTGAAACTGGCGACAGATAGTCATGTCACAGGTAGAGGAGCCACCTGCTCGCTGGGCTCATGGAGGAAGTGTTCGTCTTTACAGTAGGGGTCAACCGATTTGTTTATTTCAGGGGCTATACTGATTGTTAGTAATCAAGGGGACTGTTGATATTTGCAACCGATATACATTTGTGTTGTGTCAAAATTTTGAATATGACAAACTCCAACGCAAAACTTTGTTAAGATGCCTTTAAGCCTATGCTTAATTAAAAGAGTACTTAAGATAATATTATCCTAAAACAAATTTCAGGGATCTTCCAGCAGCATTTATTATAAAATAAACGGAACATTTTATATATTTATAAACAAAATGGCCCCAAATTGTCAATTATATATATTATCAACAAGTGATAGCAGAGAACCTGTCATTGAAAGTGTGTGTGTGTGTGTGTGTGTGTGTGTGTGTGTGTGTGTGTGTGTGTGTGTGTGTGTGTGTGTGTGTGTGTGTGTGTGTGTGTGTGTGTGTGTGTGTGTGTGTGTGTGTGTGTGTCACACTAGCCTCACTAAAGTGTGCATGCCTAGCGTTCGTTGTGATTGAACCATATAGGGAAACTACTGTGTAATGTTACGTTCGCAATACAGCAGGTAAAATAAGTTGCACTGGAACCAACGTTACTCGAAAGATCGCTACATAAAGGCTATCGCTACATAAAACAACCACTTTGTTAACTATATATCACTGCAAGAAAGAGAATTTTGCGGGCAGTTTCAGTGTAACTGGGAAAACTGGTTATGCTTGTCTTCAGGGGGATTAGACAACAACTTATACAATATCTGCGTCTTTAAACTGGGTACACACAGGACGATTTATTGAATTTAGAAAGCTTGAGGCCACCATAACGATGGATTAAGATACATTTAACTGTGTTGGTCCTTTAATGTGTGTGATAGGAAACAGTTTTGCCAGCCCAGCACACCACACACTAACGGATTCCATTCCACAACAACCCATTCCAGGTTTTCGTAACCGTCAATCTGGCCAATCTCACGATCGACCATGGCTTATGTTATGATATTGGTGGTATTAGGTTTAGTCAGCATGGCTCCCAATTGGCTATCGTCGCTCCCTTGTGACAATCGGTTGCCTGCGTCCTCGACCGTTGTCGGGGTTCCCCCTATACTATAGCATATCTGATCGGAAATATTGAACATGTTAATATTTTAATCGGAGGGGCACCAATCCTTTAAAAACATTCTTGACATACCTCAAACCACAGGATTATCTGGCAAAAATCCATATAAAAAATCTATGGATTTTACAATTCAAAACATTATGCCATGGATTTGCTTCCATATCTGCGCTCTCACCTGCGTTCCCCTGTGTGTGCCTGTCTTTGGCACACAGAAGAATAGGATAGGCTATTACTGTGACGGGTAACCAATGAGATAGTGCTGTTGGCAAGACATTGCATGAGACCACTGAGTGATGACTACAGACACTGGCTATGATGCATGACTGCATCATAGTAGAGTGTTTTCAAATAAAAACATTTTATCGGCAATCAGGTTACAAAAATATAATGACACTGATGATCTCAATAATGCTGAATATCTGATTCGATAAATGGCCAGGCTTATAATCGGTCGACCCCTGCTTTAAAGTGTACACGGTATAACCAGGGTGGTTTTGGTGCTCTGTTGAAAGTCAATCTCTACTAATGACAAACAATCCTCCTGGAATTGGTTGTGGTGAATTAGTGGTGAATCTTCTTGCACCTATCTCCCTGTCTTTTCAATACGGTATTTCCTGGTACTTTTTATTCCTTTACCTTATTGAACCTAATTGGGTGATGGCTTTCATATCTGAATGGTGATCATTGTTGATTTGATTTTGATGATAAGCTTACGGCTAAAGCTACTAACCAGCCTCTCTCTCTCTCCCTCGTTCTCTCCTCCACTCCCTCCCCCACTTCCTTCTCTCGTGCCATTAGGCGTTGATGTTTTGGGTCTGGCAGCATCTCTCTGAGCCCCTCTCCTTCAAAGCTGGTTGACATGCTGCCCCCCCCCCCCCCCCCCCCGATGCTAACCAAACCTCTTGTGTTTCAGAGTCTGAAACGGAGATAACTCTCACCGTGGGACGAATAGTAGGCTCAGGTATACCCTCCACCCCCACCTGTTCTCCAACCCCACCTGTTCCCGTTCTGTACCCCCTCCACCTCTTTCTGGCGCCAAACCGCAGAACTTCCTCCACACCCTGCTGGTAGACTTGTTGTCAGACTTTTGTTTAGTTTTTTCTTGAATCCACTGAGGTGAGATTTTCTTTTAGAGCATGGCCACGTGGCACAAGATTAAGGTGTTGTTGTCCTGTCCCAACCCAATGGGACTCTTATAGTTATAGCCTTAGTCACAAATGACATGTTTGCCAAAACTGGCTTGGAGCAATGACAAATTGTCAGTGTGCCCCTAATTCTGGCCTATCGTTATTCCCCAATATCTTATTTATATATATATATTAAAATGATTTAGCACTCAGTTAAATCATGTATGTGGGTTTTATATTCTCTGGAGAATTTAACTTTAATTTTGTTGAGGAAATTCCTTATTTTTCTTAATCTTGTTTTCGGCATATGCTTCAAAGCAGCCAGGCCGCCACGGAGTCGACCTCCATTTGTCTGCTGTAATGTAATGCAACAGCGCTCTCTTCTGGCACTGAGCAGAACTGATAGCATGGTTTTATTACTTTATTATAATTTTTTGAACAAGCAGTCTGCAGGAGTTTCTGCGGTTTCCATGGTACCAGAGGCCAGCGTTTAGCCTCGTGCTACTGGCCAGAGCGCTTCCTCCTCCTCGGCCCGGTCTCTTGCTGCTGCTCACCTCCTCTCGGCAAACCTCACACTTTACTGTGGGAAACGTGCAACCATGTCCATCCTCTGTCATCTCGACCCCACCCTCGTCTTTCCGGGCCGTGCTTGGAGTCTCTTCCCTCCTTGTGCTCCTCCAGCCTCCTCCTCCTCCTCCATCTCCTGCTGCCTCTCTTTCTTTCTTTCTCCCCCGTAAGGTCTGCCTCTGAGGACAGCAAGGCCATGCAACGGAGGAAGACTGGTGGCCCCCCCCCCCTCTCCCTGCCACCCCCCCCCCCCCCCACCCTCTGTGGCTTTCATTCAGTTCTTCTTACTGGTGGCGCGTTAAGGGTTCCTACAGAATGAGGGGGCAATGCCATTCCTTTGTGTGTCTTAATTGCTTCATACAGTTGTCGTATACAATTGTCATTACTGTGTGCTACACAACAGTACACTATTGGATCACCCTATCACTCAGACGTCTTTATTTAATCTTTCAATCTTTATTTACATTCATGTAAAAAGACAACAGGTAGGTTTTATCTGCTTTATTTTTGACTCTTTTAAACTTCAACTGCCTCCTAATGAACTCTCCATGAGGCACCTATGGACGACGACTCCAGGCGTTCATAGGTGAACCATAATCAGCGTTTCCCTAACTTAATTTTTAATCTACAGATTATTTTGGCTGGCTTCTTCCTAACCGTGCTTCTCTGAACACAAATGCTCTTTAACTCTAATGCTTTTCTTTTACTTACTGTTGGTGTCCTTTTTAATTTTGTTTCAGATTCAAAGCTTTTGTGTTTTTTCCTTTTTATTTTTTATTTTTACAATAACCAGGCTATTAATTTGAGACATACAACTATGGCTACAACAGCTGATAGTTGAATTCATTATTTTCGTCATGACTTCCGTTAATGACTTAACGTTGCCAGTTGTAAAGTTTCCCTTTCTGATAACTGTTGTTTCTCCCCTCTTTCCTCTTCTCTTTTGCATCTTTGTCTTTTTTTTCTCCCCCAGTGTATGACAAGCAGGGCTTTCTGCTGAAGCTGGACACTAAGTTGTAAGTACATCTCCCGACTTTCAAGTCTAACCTCATGTTAAGCGCTCACGTTAAATCAGGGGCCGTTTACACACCATAGAATCTGAACTTTACTCTGTGGGCTTTGATGCAAGCCTCCCAATATTCTTTGGGCCCTTTCCTGCTTATTTTACACAAACTGACGTCTTGCTTTGTTTATTAAATATTTCAGATGTATCTTTTTAAACCCCCCCCCCCCATTTTCTATTCCTTCAAATCTATTTTCCATACAGATGTTATTTGACCAGTTGGGGAACATGGAGATTATGGAAATATAAACCTTTTACCTATCCATCTCACTTAGTCTAATAAACATTTTATTATTTAGTCCTTACCAAACCTTGCAGATTTAATGTATGCAAGGCAGACTCTCTCTAAATGCTCTTGACTATTGATTTGTAGGTGTTTTTTTTTTTTTCATTAGTGTATTAAAAAAAACTCTTCACTCTTCACTTATTAATGAAGCAGTTAGGGTCCACTGTGTCTCATGATGGGACATTTCTGGACAATTGGTTGGACACTGTTGTCACAAACTGCCACAGCCATCATACTTATAACAGGTCATGGTTGTTATTCGTTGTCATCGCCACCCTGGCTCATGCAGGGCATGCCTCTCCACACTTTAAGCATGATGTCAACACACACTTCAGGGAGTGGGTCGGGGGTTCTCACATGGGACTCAACGCCCTCATTCTCATATCTCTTTCAGAGTGACCCACGTCACAGTAACTCCACAAGTTCTTGATGCCAGTGTGGTTTTAGCATTAGTCTAACAAATCCCAACCTGATCAAAAAAAACTATTTCCATAAGGTTGATGGGCCACTATCATTGGTCTGTTTGGAAGACGTTGAATTCCTCTCAAACTTGGCAGCAGAGGTCTCTCTGTCTCTGTCTCTCTGTCTCGTTTTCTCTCTCTTTTTCTCTCTCTCCCCCCCCCCCCCTCCCCCCCAACTGCACGGTGGGCCACCCAGTGGCTCCGAGCACAGCAGGCCTCCACTGTTTATTTGAACTGGAATCGTGGCATAAAGCTGATTATTAATGATCATGCAATTGAGCGGCTGTAGTCAAGACAGCTGGTGTAATTATTTCAAGACCAACTTTCTCTTCCTCATGCTGTGCGGTATTTGGGATACAGAGAGCGGCCTTCCACAGGCCGCTCTCTGTATCTTTTCTAAATGTAATGTATGTGCTTGTGAATGATCAGCAGCGCCTGCAGGTTGCTCATTATTCTCTCTATCGTTCTGTTCTCTTCGCTCATCCACAGGCCCCAAGAGCTGGCCTACAAATATGGCAACCTCAGTGAGGGAGCATGCAAGCAGGGCTACGCAGCGGCCAAGATGACCACCATCTACCCCAAGTGAGAACAACCGCACCTTTCTTCTTCCTCACTTCCTTATCTCGGTTTACCCCGGGGTCTGCAGTCAGATTCTCTAGATTGGGTTGGTCTGAATATTAATAACGTCCTCATGTGCCCCTTTTTTTTTTTTGTAATCGAGAAGGGAACAAAGCAAGGACATTTTAAATCCACACCACAGGATCAATCTACATAAGCCAACAAATCAGTGTCGTTTGGTGTCACGGGGATATAAGACTGAGACTATGAGGCTGTCAAACTAGTATAACCAGTCGCATGATGTCACCACTGTGGATGAGGTTGGCCCTTAGGGGCCCTTACACCCCACGCACTCCCACAAAACCCTCTCCTTGTTTTTCCTTTCCTCCCATTCATCTCACTCCTCTTCTTCAACCACGAGAGTGCGTCCTTGTGAGCCCCATGCCGCACAAAAGCCGGTCTGTCCCTGGGACCCCCTCCCGCCCCCCCCCCGCCCCGTCCCCCGTCCCGGCCGACTCATGTCCTCGTGGCCCCGGAGGCCCTCCTTTTACCACCAAAGCACGGCCCAACTTCCTGTCCAGAATGCCCGTGACTCACCACCAACTTCCTGTTCCGTTGCCCCCAGAAGGTTCCACGGGGCCGCTCAGTAGTCCCTCTGTGATGTCACCCGCGGGTCCTTTCATCTCGCCACTTATCTGGAGCCCAATGTATAGCACTTTGTCTCTTTAGCATTCCTCTAGCATGAAGCTAATAGAGAGGCCATTTTCCACATAGCTTATAATTGCGAGTGACATTTCAGTGCAAGACCCGACCCATTTAATAAAGAACTCCGCCCCCTCCCCTCCGAGTGTCATTAGCCATTGTGGTTCTGAAAAACCAATTAAATAATTTAGTTGAAACATGAAATAAATCAACTGTATTGTAACGGATGTCTGCGGGAAAAGGCTTTAGACGCGTCGCGTTTCCTACTCTGGTTTGACCGCTGGCCATTCACCAAGACTTGGCCGCGGCCCAACTTTGCACATTAGCAGACCTGCGGTGCGCGGTGTGAGCGGCGCTGAGGTGCGGCGGCGTCCGAGGAGTTGTGTGTTCCCCCCCCCCCCCCTCCCTCCCGCCCTCCCGCCCGCCCCTAACAACTTCCTCTAATCAGCCGCACGTGTCTGATCAAAGGTGGGTCCAACGCGCCAGGCCCCCCTGCCAGGAGCCGGCTGATTACTACCACCCTCAGAGCCAGAGCCCACCGGTCAACAGGCGCTGTTAGGGGCTGTACCTCTTCTAGCTGTGGAGATGGACTTATATGTTTATACCCGCCTGAGGGCAATGCGCTAAAGCACCACGTGCACGCGTTTTTTAAATGTTTTTCCAAACGTTTGATTTAAGCAGTTTTCCCTTTTTATTATTTTGATAAGTTTGCATTCAGATCGCTTGCTTGATCGCTCTTTCTTTTTAATGTTTACCTTTTCCTCCTGCATACTTGATCTGTTTTGCCTGGCTGGCAGCTTGACAAGCTGTTGTTATTTTAGGAATGACACTGTAATTGGTTTGTGAACTAGCCCTCATAAGCCATTAACCCCATAATGAGTCCTAGCTCTGATTCTCATAAGCTGCAAAGGCAAATAAAGTCCACAAAAAAATGTAGTCTAATAAAGAAATACAAATATTTCAAGTCCCTTTTGTTATATCTGGTAACGTCCACTTCCGGTTATAAATAGGTGTCTCCGATGACTCCTTAACCTCCAGCATGTCGCTTCCACCCTAATCATCTTCTCCTTCCTCAAGATTTGTCTTCTCTGAAGGGCCCTGCCCTACACAATCCAATTTATTCTCCCCCTGCGTGCCCACCACCAGCGTTATATTGGAGCCCTAAATCAAGTGTTGACAGTGAACTGAAGCACTGCGGTTGTAAAAACAGTGGCCTGGAGTGAGGGATGGACCCAGCTTAAGGAAATGCACAACACAATGCTGTGAATCCTTATTGGGAGTTCCTGTTCAGCTCTGTGGCCCTTTCTCCCTTGAGTCCCCCTGTCTGTCCTCCTGATGCTCAATACACCCATGGTGTGTGTGTGGGGGGGGTGTGGGTGGGGGGTGTATGTAAGCAGGCATACTTTAATCAGGAGGTTAGTCCTGCACATGATGTGTTGGTTGTCCTGTGGTGGGCCTGTTTTCCTGCCTGAGTCATCAGGGCATTAGCGGCCATTTAGTGACCCAGGAAGGAGAGAGACGTTCAAAAGTGCATCTGCCATGTTTGGTCACGGTATCACAATGCTCTTCTCTCGTTGTGTCTGTATTTATTCCCCATTGTTAAACTACATTGCACTATGTTGTTGTGCCTAGTAATTAGTACCATAAACAATGTGGAACTATGAACTGGGCACATGTTCTGCCTGTACTCTTTCAAGACCCTTAGTGGGGTCCATCTGTAGCAGCTGTAAGTTATTATGTGTGTGTGTGTGTGTGTGTGTGCTGGGGGGGGGTGGGCTCACTCTCATCTTCATTGTTGCAAAATAACAAGACAGTCATGACGGACGAGTTGATGTGGGATGGTGTAAACACAAAAGGTTGGTGTTTAGTAACAAAGCCCTCGCACTCAGCCACGGAGCACCCAAAGGCCACATCTAGTTTTTCTGCAACTGCCTTCTAGTGCGTTTATTTTCAAAAGCGTAGCGTTGTTTGACTCGAGAGCAAGTGATGGGGGGGGGGGGGGGGGAGGGGGGCTGACAGACGCTGCAGATTTAAATCTCTTGCAGTAGCAGATTGGTGTAGTGCCAGGGTTAAAGGAAAACTTCTGCATTTTTCAACCTGTATTCAATATTCTGAATGTTTTAGGTTAAATGGACTAATGGAGACAACAAATTCTGGAATTGGGCCAGTGTTGAGCGAGAACGCTGCAGTCATAATCTGCTAAAAAGGGGCTAAAAAGGGGCTAAAATGTAATCATTTGGGGCAATAGGGTTAGGTAGTTAGTTTTCTGTTGGACAACAGGTGGTTTAGCTTTGTGTTTTATAGAAAAGTTTTGGGTGAAGGAGAGTTGAGATTGAAATGACAAAAGGGACATTTCAGAGGTTTCAGAGCGAGACTTCTTGAGTGAGACATGGTCGGACACAATATAACAGACGGTGATCAAGCTAAGTTTTATTTCCCTCTAGGGATTCTTTCCATAATTATAGGATATAATCTGAGCCGGTCAGCTGCAGAAACGAGCACTTTAGAGGACCAACATTGTTGGGCACTATCGCCCCAAAGGATTAAATTGAAACCAGTCTTCACAGATTACCGTTGCAATGTTCTCGCCCAATACTGGTCCAATTTAAAAGATTCTTGTCTGCATGAATCTCTTTGACCTGAAATGATCTGAAAATGGGGTTTCGGTTGAGAAATCTTTCCCATGTTGCATGCATGAAGTGGTTGCTATTGATTCAGGAGCTGCACTTCATGTTCATCAACAAAAGGACAAGGGCACACAGGTACACACGTAAGACACGCATACTTAGAGGGTGGAGAGCTGTGTCTAGTAAGAGTGCAGCCAGAGACTTAACATGTGTGCATTGTCGACATAGCCAAAAGTCCTTATTTATTAGTTCTTCTCTGCTGTGGCAGGGTGACTTCTTTCTTCCTGGAGTGAGATAAGGAGTCTCATGTTGTTGGCCAACACCACAGGCCCATATTTCTTCTTCTGTTTTTGTTAGTGGTTTCTAAGTGACTTCATTTGCCTATTAAGGTTGTGTGTGTGTGTGAGAGCCGACCGTAATTATGAAAACGGAAGTAGACCTCCCCCCCCCTTCTGGCAGCTTTTTGTTTGTCTCTCGCATTCAGTCCACATTTGACTCCTGAGAAACAGGACCAGGGGCGGTCGCTGACTAGGGGGGGGATCTTTCGGTATCTCGATTCGATTTCAGAACCAAAGCAATTCTCCATGCAAATTTGTAAAAAGCACATCAATAAATTCATCAATACATTGAATGGATTTTGATTCAGGATCTAAATCTCAAAGAGACAAGACTCGCAATTTAAAAAAATTCTATGGAGGACGCTGTTAAAGGATCAGGAGTCTCCGTTTATGACAGTGTTTTAGAGTGTCTGGGCCCCGGGGGTCAGAACCAGGGTGGCGGGGGGGGGGGGGGGGGGGGTCCTCTCTCTGGGGAGTGGGGAAAAGTAGGACATGTAGGGAATGCATGGCTGTTTGGTTTTCTGTGTTGTCCAGAGGGTTTCTAAGGCAGTGAGGCTGAGGTTAGGACTGCCATATGACTAACTGAATGTCCGATGTTTCTTTGTTGTTGATGTTTTTTTTATTATAAGTCAAAGATATCTCTGCTCTGTTAATTGTGGAAATATGTTGGTGCTTTAATGATCCATATCATCCCCGTAGGTTAACGAGTAATTGACTGAATGAGGAACTTCATAGCATGTCTTCTGTAATGTCCTTGAAAGACGTTTCTCCTAAAATGCAAACCATCTCTCCCTTTTCTTTCTGCCTCTTCTCTTTTCTACACAGGTTCATGAAACCAGCTCCGATGTTTCTTGACCGAAATTTTAAACGGCTAGCAAAAGTCAGCAGTTACTTGCCTCCTTTCGGTTTCAAAACGCAAGGTAAGCACAATCCTAACCAGCATCCTGTCACTCATTGTGCTTTGTTTTTCTATAATAATGCCAACAGAAATCTGAATGAAACCACCATGGCTTTTAGTGCTACCAGGCTCCCAATAGCTAGTTTCCTTTTATAGGACACAATGAGATTTTTTTTTGGCATAGTTGGTGCCTGCAACAGCAGAAAGGGAAATACACATCAAGTTTTTTTGTTCTGGGTTGTAAAGATTAGGCTTGTGTAGATGGAGGTGATGAAACAATACCTCATTCATTCATTCATTCATTCATTCATTCATTTTAATTTCCAGCCATCACTTGGCCTCTGCTATTAGAACTTCTTGTGTACATGATGAAAAGAACAAATAATTGTTAACAATCCCTATGAGGCAAAGTCTAGTGATACTGTTTGTTCATCAGAACAATTAAACTGCTGTTGATCATGGCCCGAGGATGCCCAGATGGTTGTTGTTTCCCACATGGATCATTCCTTCACACCCTCGCAGAAACCAAACACGCATTAAACACATGGTACTTTGTGCCATGCTTAAAAAAACACTGCTGTGGCAATGTGCTTTTTGGGAAGTCATTGAATACATTGGCTGTAGATGGCCAGATGAGCTAGCCTGACATTGCCAGACCAATTGGCAAATGGGTATTGGTCTAGAAGGTCTCAGTTAAATTTTGGATTTCCAAGGTGCTTTATCAACAGGCGTACACCCCTTATGCCGCTGGACACAGGACAGACCTACAACCAATGGTCAATGAAACGTGCAAGAAATCAGCCGTAAACACACGACCCCATATTATATAAGGGCTAGTGATTGGCCCGACCCCGGTCAGGTTTGCTGGAAATCTGTCTAAACGGTATGGAGGCCAGACTCCTATGATGGCTAACAAAACATGAGCGTGCAGATGCTTCTGGTTCACAGGCTACATATGAAAAAGATCATTCAAGGATTGTCTGTTATTTCTAATCTATGTTATTGTCGTATGGTGGGTGACATTTGGCTTACCGGAGATGCTAATCTCTGCGCTAAACCCACATCTGCGGTGGCTTTGACCGTCTGCACTGGTCATTCTGGGGCAGCGTGTGGTAACCTGAAGGTTGCTAGTTCGATCCCCAGCTCCTCCTAGCTGAGATTTGAGATGACCCTGAGCAAGACGCCCTAACCCTAACTGCTCCCGAGGAGCTGGCCTTGCATGGTTGTCCCCGCCCTCGGTGTATATGACTGGGTGAATGTGGGACAGTGTTGTGTTTTGGGGTGGCCACTGGTTTGAAAAGCGTTGCTATAGTTGCTAAACATTTACCATTCTGTATTCTCTGACCTTAATCCAACCCCAAGATCGCACCAACCCACATAGACACAAGGATCGGAGAGATAACGCCGAAGTGAAACGACCACCTCTGCAGCGGGGGGGGGGGGGGGTGCTAGCGGACATTTTCCAATACTTGCGGCGTTTGCAGAAACGCACGTAAGGCTACACTGAATGTTGCCTTTTGTGCCGCGCCGCTCTCTCTCTGCGGCGACCCAGGCGAGCGTGCCCGTGCGCTGTCAGGGCCGGCGATCAAAGGGAGCGCGCCCAGTGTGTGGGTGCTACACCTGGTCTCTGTTTTCATCACGGCCGCTGCAGGCTGGGGGGGGGGGGGTTTCCTTTTCGGCGGTGCTCATGTGGAGCGATGATACGTGTGGATTCTGAATAGAACCTCCACAAAGGATTCCAAATTAGAACCGTCATGACGCCCAGGTGGGGGGAAAAGGGTGGAAACGGAGTGATCATAAAAGTTTAGTCTTACTTTTACTGACACTGCCATGCAGTGACCGAGGTTCACCTCGGCCAATGTTTAAAAAGTGTTTTAATATAGGATTGTAGATACAAAGAGTGGACTTCTTCCAATCCCTATAACTTCAGGATATTGCTACCAGTCTACTTCCTTTATAAAAATGAAATAGTCTGACCACTCTCCCTAATAGCCTGCGCTGTCATTTGGCCTCATCTGCGATGGTAAAACCATCAGAGCCAGCAGAGGAAGGTAATTCATTAACAACTGTATTTATTTCTGTCCCCGTGGACCATGACTCAAAGCTATTTCCCCCCCGGCGGGCACGTAAACACAATGTCCTCATCCTATGCCTCTTCACTGTGTTTAGGCTGCTTCCCCCGAACACCGTGTCTGTGTATATGAATCCGATGACACCTCCAACTCTTTTCCTGTATTTCAACTCGAGACCCCCCCCCCCCCCTCCCCCTGCCCACCCCCCGCCATGCTGGGGTAAGCGGCGCGCACCAGACTAATGTCTGAACCCTGGCGAGTCATTCGTCTCCGGCTGCACCCCGACACATACTTGGGTGAAATGTTTACCCCGGGTACTTATAACAATTAGCCTCCATGTCCAGAGAAGAAAGAGACGCCAGCCAGTTGTCATTCATTTCATTTTTTGCGCTCCTACGGTCCAGGTGTGTTGCCCGGGCCGGTGTTTACGCAGGCCGGGGTGATGCTTGATGCCAGACATCGACACCACATCCAAACAACGGGCCAGTGCCCCGCTGTCCTCCCTCTCCCACCCCCCGCCCCCACCCCCCCCCCCGCCCCCACACAGGGTTAATCATTAGCACGGTCACCCGGGGGCCTAATGTGTCTTCTAAACGGCCCGAGGCCCTCGTGTCTCCGCCAATCGTTTTCCTTCTCTCCCTGCGCTCTTATAGGTCCGTTGTAGGTTGGAGGAAAAGGATATGGGGAGTTCAGTGGTGCCGTGGTTCTTGGGTGCAAAGATGCACGTTTGTATTTACACAACCCAACAGGCCCGAGTCCTGAACCTTGAGCAGCGATTCAATCCCTTTGAAGGAAGTCTCAAAACTTCTATATGGGAAAGAAAAAACAATCGGCGTTCTTTTCTATAATATTTGAAACACCCAACACCAAAAAGGTGTAATTCGGTTTGGATAACTTTATATCGCTGATATTCACAAATAAGTCTTCCTTATTTTAATATAACTCTCCTAAACCACAGTCTAGTAGTCTGAGCGGTTAAGCTGTTGACACAGGCACATCACAACAGCAGCAGACCTGACTCAGGTTTGAGGACTCCCGTATAAGTAGAAGAGGTGGCCTGTTGCAGACGGAAGTCAGACGATAATGCAGCCAGTCCTGCATCCCGGCAGTACAGTTCCGAAGTGTAGAGCAGGGGAACGTCCGTCTTGTTAGAAGCTCTGTTAGCATGGCGCTCCGTGGAATGGCCCGCAGAACACGGCAGGAATGCGGGCTATGGCTAAACACACTTCCCACAATCAGGTGTTTTCCCGACGCTCGTGGACACTATCCCTCAGTTGCCCATTTTCCTCCTGTGAGAATGTGGTTGTTTGAAAAGCAGCATTCCTCTGTTGAGTGCTTTTTATGGGGTTTGTCTGTACATACAAGACAGACACACACACACACAGACGGTACCGAATACTGTCTGTCTTATTTCTCCCAGATTTCATCCCCCCCCCCCCTCAGCCAGAGCACATGTTGTTCTTTTATTATTCGTAGTCGATGTTACCATCGCCCTCACAACCGTTGCCAGGGCCTGATTGGTCAGTCCTTATCAGGGGCTTGAGTAACCGGCCAGTGAGGAGAGCCGCGCGGCGTTCTCTCCTCCCCTGCTTCCAAGGACCACCTAGATCGCCTCCGCCGCCTCGTCTCTATCACTGTGTCGAGGTCCACGGCAGGTTGTTGGAAAACAATCCTTTCTTCTATAGGAATGTTGGGCTCTCTTAACATTCCACTAGCCTGGGTCAGTTTGATGTGCGACCATGAGGACGTTTTATTGCCACTTGCAGTGTAACCGGTCCAAACATTGTGTTTGGGTCATTCATTTAAGTCTGATATGTAAGGCTTGGTGAACTGTGATACTACACTACATATTGTCCAAGAAATACTACCAGTTTATTTATCATTTTTAAATGGAATGGACTGTTGGACTGTCATGATGGCAACCTTGCAGCCCGCAGAGATAATTCAAGTGGCTCAATATGTATTGTATTTAATTTGCAGCTAAACCATTATTTTCTTTTCTTTTTGCACACTTGTTTCATGTTTTTCTGCAGAGAGGATCATAGAGATTATTTTAACTTCAACCAAGCACTATGGACTTGGTGAAGAGCTGGACAGGTAACGTTTGACATCCAAGGGTTCTAAATTATTAACAAATTGAGACAAATGGTCTGGTTCCTTTTTGGAGTAAAGCTTTCTTTGTTTACTCTTCAGTTTGAGCTGTAAAAGATGCATTATTGTGGGCAACGGAGGAATCCTAGCAAACAAGTCCCTGGGCTCCCGGATAGACGACTACGACGTTGTCGTGAGGTGAGCAAACTCCTTCACCTCAAGTTATTTACTGTGCAAGCCCACAAACACAAACTGTTCCTGTTCACGTTTGTCTCAGTGCATTAAACAGCATTGCACACTCAGTCGCCCCCCCCCCCATGTTCATCGCCCTGAGATAAAAGAGAAAGTGAGTCTCAACAGTTAGTGTTTTGGGGGGTAAAGTGCACGGGTCTGCATCAGAATGCAGTTCCTCTTCTGGGGAGGATGTCTGAGGCCGCGGTCCCCGTCTGTGTGCATCGGCAGGTTGAACGAGGCTCCAGTACATGGCTACGGCAAGGACGTCGGGACCAAAACTACAATGAGGATAACGTACCCAGAGGGGGCCATCCAAAAGCCTGACCGATACGAAAAGGACTCTCTCTTCGTCTTCTCTGCATTCAAACCACTGGACTTCAAGTGGCTCCGGCAGATGGTCTTCAAGGAGAAGCCGGTAAGCACCAAAGTGTGTGTGTGTGTGTGTGTGTGTGTGTGTGTGTGTGTGTGTGTGTGTGTGTGTGTGTGTGTGTGTGTGTGTGTGTGTGTGTGTGTGTGTGTGTGTGACCCTATCATGGCCCAAAATATATAGATATGGACATTATTTCACCCTCTCAAGAGAGGAGCAGTCTTGGCTCGAGGTCTGTATAGATGGGCATGTCCCTGGTCAATTGGCAATGATGCTCAGAGTATGGACTATGATACGATATGATACAACTTTATGTAAAGTAACACATAATGTCTTCTTCAATCTAAATCTAGTTTTCCTCTGTGGAACAACATTCTAAACACACCACTCTTTTGAAAATATAACCTTCCTTATTAAGGGCAAAAGAGGGGCAATGTTAATGCGAATATGGATTGTACAGCAGGAATTTCTGACGTGGTCTGAACGCGTTTGATGGTAATAACTAATTTACCGCTTCATCGGCCGCCATTTAAAAGTTCTGTGTTTTGCCTTTCGGTCATTCATACATGACGTGTTCTGCAACACATTTCTATCTCTCCAAAGCAATTCATTTTAATCCTGTCCACTTGGAGGGACAGGGTAAGCCCTTTTCCCTCCAAGGTGGATGCGCCACAGAAACCCTTTGTTGCCGTGGTTGAGTGGCGGGCTGAGAACGGGTCTCTTTATCGCCGGGTCGGATTTGATGGGACCCAATTGCCGCTCCCTTATCTCTATGGAGAAAAAAAAAAGACTAAAGGTTGCTGCAGACTTTAACTACTCCTGAGCCCGCTCAAACCACTCACTGGAAAAAGGCTTTCACAAGCACCTCTTTATGCTTAAACAGAGGCTAGTATCTGTAGAGATTGTATAGGCTGTGGTTTCCATTCAATTCAAGTACAATAAAGGCGCATATTGCAAGGCCTCTACTAAGAGTGGATTAAATGGCCGTCCTTTGAGGGGAAGGCATATTGAGTGTGCAGGAATTGTAGTAACGTCTCTTTGTCCTGTCGACGCCATGGTATTCTTCAGTCAAGTCCAGGTTTAGGAAGTCTATCTCCCAGGCTTTTCAGAGGCCAGCAACAAGGATTTTCTTTCTTACAAGGTGACATTAGTGAAAACTATTGACTCAGGAGAGAGACTTGAAAGTTGATGGGGGGGGGGGGGGTTAAAGAAAATAAAGAAACCGAAGAAGGACATTTAAATAGAGGGATAAGTCAGATGAACGTCATGGTTAAGGGTAGAATATAATCTGCACCAGGGAATAACGGCAGGTCAGAGATGAGAAGAAAGCAAAGCAAATGATAAGAGGCAGGGATAAAACGGTGAGGTGAATTGGAGTAAAACGGCTCCATGGGCTTGCTGATTGCCCCCAGGGCCCTTTGATAGGGGCCAGAATTCTGGGTTTCAGTGAGAACGAGGGGACATTTGAAATGGCCAGCCGGGATAATTGATCTGGCCCCTGGCGTCAGACTCTTTGATCTGCTCGGATAGAAGAATGTTGAATCAAGGGCAGCGGAGAGGGGGGGGGGGGGGGGACATTCTCCACGCACCAGTTTGGATGGAGCTACTGACGGATGCACGGGATCTAGCCTCAAAGGTCCCTCCCCACCCCCATCCTCGGCCATGTTTTGGTCTTAAGCAGTGAAGCCATTCATCAAACTCGAGGACTGGATTTATTCCGTGTACTATTAGCAGTGGTCTCAGTGTCAACAGCTGTTTTTTTAAAGTGTTTTATTTAGTATTTTTTGGTACCGTTTTTCTTTTTAGATGGACTTTGAAACAAAAACGGTGCTCATGAAGTGGAAAGAGTGGGAGACGGTTTGTTTAGCGTTTTGGGTCATGGGTGCCAGTATTCCTCAAACCAGATGGCAGTGGCAGGACACATCTCCCTCTGTATAATGGAGGCATTGGAAGTGTTATGATCACCGCCGTCACCTTCTAATCATCAGCGTGTTCTCAAAGCGGTTCATCCAGCTGCCACTAAGCGGCTGGTCCTCGTCGGCCCGTGTGTGTACGCCCGGTGATTGAAAAGGTTTGTGTTTGGTATCCATTAAACTCGCGCTCTGGCAGCCAACACATGCGGGGACATGCGGTGGCCCTCTGTGGCACTGCAAAACATCTAGAAATAAGGAGCATTCCTCCTTCCTTTTTGATTGGCTGTGACCCAGGGATCCTCGCACAACCAGCTGCTAACCTACCGTCAGATGAGCGGCGGATGATTGACTACCATTGTAATGTTCACCTGTTGTTGCAACATCAACCATATCGTTTAGCTCGGGGACAATAGACTGGTAATGCTACTCCTCCTCCTCCTCCCCTCTGACGTGTTATTCAATCGTCCTCCCCTTGTGTTCTACTGTGATCGCTGTTTGTAAGCGCTGTGTAACGACACCCCTGTGTAACGACACCCCTGTGGATGACACTGAGCCTATACACCTTGATGGTAGCGCCTGTACACACGGCATCCGGGCTGACTCCTGTCTATGTGTCTGTCGCGGGGTCGTGGATAGAGTTTAAAGTGCCCTTTACAATGTTTGTCACTTGACAAATGGGGCCCATCATTGTTGTGAAAGCCTCCTGATGAAAAATGATCCCCAGGATCAGAGGGCCCCCGGGGGCCTGGTCCGCCGCCCAGCTAACCGCTACACATGTTTACTCCTGCACTCGTAAATAAAAACCCTGGATGGGGTTTCCTTTTCATTTAGGTACAACAAACAGAAGAAAGATGCTGAATCCCTCTCTTCCTTCTTTCTAGACAACCCTGTAGCTACCTGGCAACGCTCTCTGTGTTTACGCTAGAAACAGGATGTTGAGTGTCGGGCATCGCGATCAAAAGAAGCGTTTTAAATGTCTTTAATCCTAACCTTATTGTCAGTCGCCTGGTACATCTTACGGCAGCACCATGGGCTGTCTCAGACTAATGCAGCCACATAATCCCAGCAATGCAACAGATAACCGCTCTTGTCTGGTCTCTTTAATTTGTGCACATGCTTCCATGCAGGCGTGTGTGTATAGACCCCCCCCCCCCCCCCCATGAGGATAGCGGCAGTAACCACCAGCGTGTATACATCAATAACGGCGGAGCGACCGTGCAGAGACAATTGGCTTTAGAAAACGATATGCTTTAGTGGACCCGGGGCAACTAATCCTCCCAGCGCAGCAGCGGGCCTTTGGTGATGCAGTTAATCACAGGAGGGACTTTATGTGACTGAAAAGTTAGCTCAGCTCGGTGGGTAGCTCGGGAGGGGGACTGTAGTATCGCTACATCCATTGGGAAGGGGTCTTTTGGGCAGCAGGCAAGCTTGCAGGTGACTGCATTGCAATGAGAAGCCTTGCTTTTTGATGGCCTTCCATTTTCAAACTATGCCTTTATGAAAGTCTTTATGACTTTCCATGTGAAAGCGGTTGCATGCGAATCAATCAGCTTCCCTCCAGACACTCTCCCTTTCCAAGAACAGAGCAGCAACAGTTGCACATGTGGATGCTTCTAGGGAATACAAATTAGTTTCCCAATCTTTTGTACACTTGCGCAAACATGCATACTGCATCCTCCCACTGAATCCTCTTCTTCTCACGCAGAAACACGCACACGCATGCACTTGCGCGCCCTCGCACTCACGCACACATGCACACACCTACAAACAGATACATGTACAGACATACACATACATACACAGTTGACTTGAGTTTAGACCAAAAGCTTGCAGACAATTCATCATTTTAAATTAACCCTTGCAGTCCCACTGATGATCTCTTCCGGGCTTACAAACTAGGAGATGTTTTGAGTGGCCTCCTACCACAATCATGCTGACCACTCTAATTTGAGTCCAGACGAATCTACATAAAGAATATACACATATACGCAACATACAACATGTCTTTCTGACATAAAGGTGGGGCCCCACACAGCCAAACGTGTGGTTTGGGTGTGATTGGCCATTTTAAGTTGTTTACAGATGGATCAAACATGATAACCGGTCACTCTTGCGCATATGTGCGATTTTGGATTGTTTTGAGGCAGCCTTCATGTTCCGACACACATAACACACACATATCTCACACACCCACCCACCCACTCCCCGACCCGTATACATGCATACACAGAGGCCGTTGTTTGTATATCCCGGGATCTTTTCAAACAGGGTCAGTGGAGGATATACAGGCGGTGGTAAACAGGGTCTGAGGGTGGAGTGTCGGTGTTCTAGCTCTCCTGTTTGTTTACTGGGAGCTCTCGCTGCTCTCCACCGCCAACACGGACACACTGGAGATGGAGGGGGGAGCCCCCGTCTCCTATACGGAAATACCTCAAGGAATACCGACTCCCCAAGGGATGGGGGATAAATGAGGGCTTATCTAAATATTGTGTTATGCATAAAAATGTACCAGATAAATATAGCCCAGAATGATGGATTGCCTGGGGATCACTTCATCGGTATATCTATTTATATAATACAGCGAAATCCATTGAAAATTGAAGATGGTTGGTAATCAAATTGGAGGTTAAAAACGGGAGATTGTTTTAATATCTATAACGCCCCCTAACATCTGTGCATCAATCCCAAGTACCATGCATATGTGCCTTCATAAACATTTACACGCTTGTAAACATGGATTAGGAACATGAACCAAGTGACTAACTTGGTTCTCGGTCGTCCCTGATTACCACACTTGTCACATTTCATGGTGAGTCACCTAGATAACTGATCAACCCGCCGTACTCCTCGCTGTGCGGTTATCTTCAGAGCTCCCCCCGGGCCACAGAGAATAGTTGGTTCCCGTCCTATACGGTCATTACCACTCACCGGCGGACCGGGTCTGGTCTGGACACAAGCTCCGCCCTCAAGTGCCCATTGGCCACCCCACAGGAGTCGGACTGTTGTCAAGTGTTCCCATTGTTTTTCCGGTTTCCCGTCATGGGAGTGTGAAGATACAGGTTTCACACACCGGATAACCTCGCCGAGGCGGGCTGGAAAGCTGGACTCCAGTGACCCCCAACAGGGGCAGAGGTCGTGGTATGAGTCAAGAGAAGCAGAGGCAAATTGGCGAATGCTTTAGATTCCTTTGGCGAACAAAAGGGAATCTCCGCACCAAGGCACACCACAACAACTTCAGTCCGTCGCATCGCTGAAACATGACTTACAATTCTCAATTGTGCACCTCTGAGACATTTCCTACTTTGGTAAACCTCTAAACCCATTTCTCCCTCCCGGCTGAGGCGGTTCCTGCTCAGCGGAGCACTTATGTGGTGAGCTGCAGCGACTTGTAAACTCCTGAAGTACAACATGTACACGGTCCTAATGACCACCAGACAACCTTAATTGTGATCGTTAGCAGTTCATGGCTGCTGTTCTCCTTTCTTAATTGCCTCGGAGGTCTCGCTTCCATAATTTGGCCGACCTTTTTCTGGCTTCCTGTCAGGTCTACTGCATTAACATCAAACACCACCACATCCTCAACTGCCATTCTCCAGTTGGGAATGGCAGTAACTGGATAAGGGAAAGGGTGTATGATGGAATAGAGTTGGAATGTCAACATATACATTGATGTAAAGATCTAAAGAAGTGTGTTAGGGAATGAAGTGACTATGGGCCCATAAGATCGATGGATGGATTTTTATAGAATGATGTGGAGTTTACAACAACAACATTTGGCTGAAGGAATCTCGGAAACGTGTAGTTGAACACATCTCTTGCTGGAGAAGACTCCCATGGTTGCTGAGCGAAGGCTGGATCATTCTAAGAACCAGAAGAGACACACCAGACATATGTGGAACATGCGTGTTCAACTCATAATCCTTAATTTAATCAAATTCCTTTAGTTTTTGCTCCCTCTGACAGAAAAGCATCTGCTAGATTTACAAAGGACCAGAATGGCAAAGTTGCAATGGTTATGTTTATCAAGCATCTACTTATCTTGTCCATGTCTCAAACTATAATTTATTCCATTTATGTTTTGTTAGATTTTGCAGCAGTGTAGCTAAGGCAGATTATATTCATTGTTTTATATTGCCTGTATCCAGCATAAAGCCCAAAGAATGCATGTAATGTTGGTATGTTTATGAGCAGCTTGAATTTAAGTGCTTTTCCACACACCTTCCCGGGTCTGCCTTATTGGTACGGTATTTTTAGGAGGATTGCACATCACTTGTTATGATCTCAGATCCCTTCAATAGAGATAAGCGAGGGGGAGGTCTGGGACACATATTGCTGTTTACATACGGGTTAGCTGTGTGGATCCCTCTCTGAGGCATCGGCAATTAAGAACTGTGGATGCTTGGTCTTTTGGTTCCCATTTGTATATTTTCCATGAGAAGATTATTGTTCCATGTTTGGGTATTCTAATGCTTGGGTGATTTCATTCTCATCAACTTTGTAATCTTTGTGAGACTAGCCGTCCTTTTTTAAAAAAAAAGTAATTTTACTGATCTTCCAGTATTGTATGTTTTGGGTGTTCACTGGAATGGATTTTTCCCACCGCATGGTACCAGCTCAACTCCGCTCGCTTCTGGTACCAGGTACTTTGTTTTTCCACTGTACTACAGTGTCAAGGTCGTCCTAGGGATGTGCCATTACACTACCGTGACGCCCTCTTTAACGGGATAAGCACAGGAACAATGGAAAAGTGTTCACTGTGAGGTCCTTTACATCAGCCACGCTGGAAATAAACGACACGAAAAAGTGAGAAAGTTCAACATTATTTTGTTATTTTATCGATGTGGGACAAAATTTGAATGTGTTACTTATTGTGGTAACCGGCAAAGGCATGTGTGTCTATAGATCCCTTGGTGTTTCTGTGGTAAGCCATAGCGGTCAGGTTTGTGCAGGTTTTCCCACGTCACGCATTGATGACACGGTGACGACTCTAGTGACAGTTCTCCGGGATTAAGTCGTCTGCAATGTTTTCACATTTTGGTATCGCCTCAACTGGCGTGGAGCCTGGATGGAGGAGATGCCAAAAAGGTTACCAGGTACTATCCACAGCTTGTAAAAACCAAACGGGGCGAGTTCAGTTCAGCCGTTACTATGAGTGGGACAAGAGGCATAAGCCTAGTCTTGAGGAGCTGTAGGACTCTGTAGAAGAAGTGCTTCCACTACAACTGCGTGTGGTTCGTCCTGCTGTTCATACATATTCCTCATGCAGCGGTTTTGGTTGCGTTTATTTGTTCATATTTCTGAAACTCATGAACACTGTCTGTGAAATTCACGCTAAACAATACCCTGGAAATCCAGAGTTCTCACAAGAGAGCACAATTTGAATTTGCTTAGCGAGTCACTCTGGGAACGAGCAATATACTCACTTCCCGAATCCCCTGGCCCAGAACATTAACCAATCACATCGGTGTATCTGATATAGGCCAGCCAAAAGCATTGCTGTTTAACCGACCGGATACGGCAAGAGTCGTATCTATTGGTTAGCTCCACTGGTCTGGATACGTCACCCCTTGTATTCTTCTGATTGGTCGCAGTGTTATCCAATTGCGTGCAGTGATATTTTCAAATGCATGCTTGGCTCCGCCACTCGAGTTGGGCCATTTTCATTACTCGTTGCCAGACCCTACAGCTTTCTAGATGTGGGTCTGGATTTCCAGGCTAGCTAAACAACATAACTAGTTTAATTCTGGAACACAGGCAAATTAGCTCTTTTTTGTTTTTGCAATCCCGATTTTGAGCTTAAGTTTGTGAAAATTGCTTATTTGGGGGATAAGTTGTGTCAATAATTTATACAGCATGAACTCCTCCCAAGAACAAACTCACACACACACACCAGCCTGTGTCCATCTGCGTGCGAGAGCTTGTTTACTTTAATGGCTGCTCTGCATGCCTGCACCTGTTCTTATGGCAGCTGACCGCTGGTCAGTTGAGGCTCGAAGTGGCTTTAGTGTAAATGACACAAGCTTGGGCTATGCTAACTCGAGTCTTGTTCCATCCTGGCTTCTCTTGAGTGAAACCCCACCCACTGTGACGCTAGTAGCTTCATGGATCGGCTGAATACTCCAGCCATTGGTGGTGCAGATTTAGTACCACAAGCCCCCTGGGAGTTAGCTGACTCGGTCAAATCTGGAAGCAGATTTGGTCTGCTTGCACTAGGGAACAGCGTCTCTGCTTTCCCAACTGCCGTACCACAGGGGCCACCGTGGTTAGCCACTATCCCACTGTGAATCAAGAGAGCGTGGCCGTTTCTCCGTTAAGCGCTCTCTCTCTGCTGTAGCACGCTGGGCCCTGGCCACCCGTTAAGATGAGTTTACCTTCCTGTCTGACGCTGGTCTCTGGAGTGCTGCCAGTAAATCGCCGACCCCCTGACAGGACGCTGCACTTTTTTGTCACCTAGGATCAGGCTAGGATAATAAAACCAAATTAGACTGTTGTTTTGTTTTTGGGCCCCAGAGCCATCGTTCATTGGTGGATGACACTTCTAATGGTGCCGCGGGGGCCCCTGGCCGCGAGCCAAGGAAAGCGGGCGGCCGGAGAGACGTGGAGACGTGGAGGGTTGTCTTTAGGGACTTCTGTTGTTCCACGTCCTTCCATGTAAGAGCACCCGTAGCTCCTGATTCACCCGGCATGTGTACCAGCACGCATGTAGACAATCGCCTTTTTCCCTTCTTCAGTGGAGAGGAGAAATCCGCCGGGCGTACAGATTAGTCTTCAGACTGTATACCTCAACGCAGCTCCTCCCAGTGTCTAAACCATTCGGTTAACGGATTGGGCTTGATGGGTCGTTCTAATCCACACCGCTTCCCGATTCCACAGAAAATCAGTGTCTGTTTATTTTCCCATTCCATTTTTGTTATTCAGCGAATAAACGCAGTGCCTGCGTTCTCTCCCATTGATGAGTGCCGGGGCTGAAAGACGAACGGCGTGTGCGATGGCCAAGCGCAACACGACTCGTAACCTTACATGGAGGGCCGGCGGCCCGGGCCAAACCCAAGCTCCTCTGGCTTATTCAGGCTGCGCAAACAATTACGTTCTCCAATTAACCTTGTTTTAACAGGTGCCTTTATGGGCGTCGAATAGCCTTTTGGGCACACTTTAAATCTAATAACCCAAGACCAGTGTGACCGTAAAGCAGTCGCGCGGTGAAGGGGAAACAGCCATTTCCTGTCGGACCACAACCCTGATGATGCACCGCGCCGTCCAACGTCGCAACACCTCCCTGTTTTCACCTGTGTGTGCACACACACACACACACACACACACACACACACACACACACACACACACACACACACACACACACACACACACACACACACACACACACACACACACACACACACACACACACACACACACAGAGCGGTCAGTCCACAGCGTCGCCACATCCGCGCTCCCGGTGGACATGCTGCAGGGACGGCCAAAGCCCTCCTCTCAGCCCAGAGAATATAGAGTGAAGTGCTCCCATGTTGGGTTTGAGGTTGGATGCCGACCGTACCTAATCTGAGGTCCAATTACAAAGTAAAAGGCATAACATCTCTGCTATGAGAGCGCCACTTTAGTAACCTATAAAGGTTCATACACACAGTCAGTCGCTCACCCTCCCTCTCCCTCCCCTCCTCCAGCCGGGACTTACAGAACTAACTCAAAAAAAGTGTAGAAGAAATCTCTTGTTATTCTCTGGCTCTTAACCTCTTGGCTTCAGAGAAGGAAAGTATAATTTCTCCAATCAAATAAACCAGATATATATATATCTATAGCAATTATGGATTTGGCCTCGTTTAATCTCCCATGCCTTCTCACCCCTCTGAGGCCCGGCGTAACCCAAGACGTCTGGGCAGCGGCGCTCAATGATGAATTACGACATCAGAGGAATTGGGAGCAGGCCTGGGCCGTCACAGGCTATGTTCCTCCGTTGTTCCTCCAAGGAGCTCAGGGTGTCGGAGTTGGTTTAGTGTTTCAGAATCAGCCTTACTCAATCAAGGCTTATTGCTACGACCATGCTTGTGTCCGGGAATAAATCTTTCCTACTTGTAATTTTTCTTACTACCATTAGGTATTTTCTTTCAGGTTTTTTTTTTAAACATAATTGATGTGTTTTATTGTCTTTTTTTTCTCATTTTTCCTAACTTGGGTACACATTATAACACATTCATCATATGAGAACCTATGTGTGACCTTTCACCAAAACCATGACTCAGGTTTTGAGTTTACTGCACTTGCACTTGAATCTGACCTTCCACACAGAAGGTCTAGTTGTGACTTGGTGACATTCTGGAGGTTACTCTTTGATAAACAAACTACGGTCAAAAGATTTCTGTTCAGTGTTTCTGTTTTCGGTAAAAGGGGATTTGAAGAGGTGGCTTTTAGTGCAAATAACTCCCGAAAAACCGCCTCCCCACTTCTGGAATTATTTGCTCAGCGCAACACATGCAGGGAAGACCGAAGGTGCTCCTCCAACTCATCCGCATAATTGGTTCCTAACAGTTCTCCGTGCCACCTGCACTTAGTCCTGCTCTGTGAGGGCTGGTCCGCCCCGTGACGGTCTGTGGCCATTGAGCCATTGTGTGGAACGGCAGGGCGTGCGTACCGTTTACCTCGCTCCCTTTCATGGTAAAAAGCACTAAATTACTCTTTTAGTCAACACACGCATACAAGCCGTTATAGATGAACACACACACACACACACACACACACACACACACACACACACACACACACACACACACACACACACACACACACACACACACACACACACACACACACACACACAGATATTCACACATACCTTAACCGCACGACCAAACAGATTCCTGGCAAACACAAGCTGTGTTGACAGGGAGAGGAGCTGGGGTTCCTGTCATGGCTTGCCGAAAGCACAGTGCAGGGCCCGGGTTAAAAAAGACCAGCCGCCACTGTTGTAGTCACAAAGCACCGCGCAGCCCACTGTAATGGCTTCTGTCAGTAGGTTACACACACACAGACACACACAGCTGTATCAAAGGCAGAAGGGCGGGGGTGTAACTATTTGAACAGGTGAATCCCGTCAACATGTGTCCTTCATACCTGGAAGTCATGCTTTAGGTGCGCTGTGGAGAGGCCGGTGTGTGGCGCTGGGAGAGGAGGTTGTTGTGCCCTGTGTTATTTGTACAAATTACATGGATTTTAGTGTGTGTGTGTGTGTGTGTGTGTGTGTGTGTGTGTGTGTGTGTGTGTGTGTGTGTGTGTGTGTGTGTGTGTGTGTGTGTGTGTGTGTGTGTGTGTGTGTGTGTGTGTGTGTGACACAAAATCTACATAATTCAGTTCAGGTGTGTTGTCCTGGCCACTGATGATAATTGCCGGGTATAGGTCAAGGTGTGATTTATTCCACATCCTGTGGCGCTTCCCCGTATATAACCCCAGCCCGGCCCACATGTCATCAGCATGGCAGCCCACCCCCCTCAAACGTCACCTCACCACCACGCTCACCGGGACGTTCACGCTTAACACCAGCGACGCAGCACTCTGCTGCTGCTGCAGTGGCGCTTTTGCCACTAATTAAATTCCCCTTTAAATTGAAAAACAAGCCCCCCCCCGACCAGTGGTTCCCCCGGCGGTCCATGGTGGCGTGGCGATGCCCTGGCTCTGACGGCTCTCGCTGTGTGTGATCGGCCCTCGGCTGAGGAGCCGTCAGCCCGGGACGTCTGAAATACGAAAGAAAATCAAGTTGCATGCTCCACATTTTAGTTTTTCATAATTCCCAATTCGGTTCCTAATCTTGTTCTGTTTGTCTTGTCCCTCTCTCTCTCCCCCCCCCCCCCCCCACCGTTCTGTCTCCTCCTCCTCTCCCAGCGAGGGACGGAGGGCTTCTGGAAGTCTGTGGCCCACTACGTGCCCCGGGAGCCGGTGGACATGAGGATCCTCAACCCGTACTTCATCCAGGAGGCGGCCTTCCAGTTCATAGGCTTGCCCCTCAACAACGGCCTGATGGGCAAAGGGGTGAGCGGGGACTGTGTGTGTGTGTGTGTGTGTGTGTGTGTGTGTGTGTGTGTGTGTGTGTGTGTGTGTGTGTGTGTGTGTGTGTGTGTGTGTGTGTGTGTGTGTGTGTGTGTGTGTGTGTGTGTGTGTGTGTGAGAGATGGGGAGGGTATCACCTTAACATTGCCCTCTGGGGCCACCAGCAGAACTCCCCTACTTGAACTCTGCACTGCAACATGTGTTCAACATGTGGACAGCACTGTGTGTGTGTGTGTGTGTTCCAACAGTCTAGTTTGGTGTGTGTGCAGAGCCTGGATCATTCAAGCCCTGAAATTCTGCCCTTTCTTGGTTTTGATTAGAAGCATGCGTCTGATATAATTTATTATTTATCTCTCTGTTTGTTAGAAGATGAGAGACATAGAACAGAGAGGGAGGCCCCGTTTAAAATCATTAGGCTGATTTGGACCCCTCAGGGTGAGCGCCACTCAACTTGTCGCCAGGCCAACCCCCTACAACACACACACACACACACACACACACACACACACACACACACACACCCTCTTTTTCTCTTCTCTCTCATCATCTAACACACACACTTATCTCATGCACACACACACACACACACACACACACACACACACGCGCACGTGTATCGAATGCACATTTGCCCTCTCATCCCCAGCACGCCCTTGCAGCCCAGGGCATTTAGGAAGTGGGGGTCCCACCATGTCGGGTTACTGGGTTGGGGGGGCCTCTTAAACACACACACACACACACACACACACACACACACACACACACACACACACACACACACACACACACACACACACACACTACAGGCTCACTTACCAGCCACTGACCCATGAGATCAAATAATGGTCATAAGAGGGATAAAGAGTACGACTGAAAGAAGAGAAGCGTCGACGGGTGAGAAGGTTGGAGGCTACTGGACATGAATTGGAACGGAGTGGTGACTGGTTGGCTCTCTCTCGCTCTCTCTCGCTCTCCCTCCGCCCAGAACATCCCCACCCTCGGAACGGTGGCCATCACCATGGCGCTGCACAACTGCGACGAGGTGGCGGTGGCGGGCTTCGGCTACGACATGAACACACCGCACGCGCCCCTGCACTACTACGAGACGGTCAAGATGTCCGCCATCAAAGAGGTGAGGAGCCCGTCCCTCACTGACACCACGGCGTTAGGGAAGACAGAAGAAGTAGTCTAGTGTTAACGGTCAACAGCGACGACACATTTCACATTTAACCCAGAGGTGGGTGGGTGGGTGGGTGGGTGGGGGGTGGGGGGGGGTGGGTGTGTGTGTGTGTGTGTGTGTGTGTGTGTGTGTGTGTGTGTGTGTGTGTGTGTGTGCTCCCCCAAACTGCATACGTTGAGTTTATATTCGGCCTCAATAGGGATTAATTCATTCGTTTTTCATTCGAGTCCCGTTTTGCTTTCATTCCGCGGCGAGCGGTCTGGTCCCCCCCCCCCCCGCTGAGAGACACGACGGTAATGGTCTCCGCCGTGCAGGGGTGGGCGGCAGAGCGCTGACTTTCTGAACCCGCCGCCGATGACGGATCTCATTTGGCGTTTGTCAGCCTGGGCTTCCTCACACATTCCTGCAGAAAGGAGCCCTAGTTTCCTCCCAGGCCCGACGCGCTGATAAACTCCAGGTGGCCGCGCTACCTTCTCCTTCATGCTGGGTCTCCTTTCCGCTCCGTTCTACACGCGGTTATATATAGAAATGATAAATAACAACTCAGAAATACTAATGATCGGGGATTGCTTTGTCTCCAGCATGGCTAGCCCCCCGATGCGTGAAGGTATCCAGATATTGTAGTTTGGTTCTCAGCCGCTCTGAGAGGTAAAACGTTCAGTGTACCGGACGGAGCCCCCGACGTGTCTGGGTTTCCGCTGACGTGTGAGACGTGAGCTCGCTACTGCGATGACCTCGGTCTCAACTCCCGCTGGACTCCGTGGCCTCTCTTCATTATCGCAGCAGCAGTCATCGTCGTCATCATCATCATCATCATCATCATCATCAGCAGACGGTCCATCACGATAATAATAATAATCGTTTGGACTAATTAACGAGCGCCAGCCACTGTGGTGACGCGTTTGATGAACCGCAGTGGTCAGCACACGCCATGAAGTCATCCCTCAAGTGCCACCGTGGAGTCCTGGTAGCGCGGTTCTGTTGTCGTCCGTTGAATGTGGACGGGACCAGGGGTGACTTTACATTTTAGCCCTGGTAAACAACTTTATTCATAGCATTTGGGTGTCACAGCCTATTTTTAAACAAAAGGGGTCACCGAGGTTGTATATTAGGAAGTGAGCTCTGGGAGTGTTGCCCTGGGAGTGTGTTCCGGTCAGTATGATCCGGCTACGCTGACCCCGGAGTCCTAGCCAGCAGGTTGGACCGCAGGCAGCTGCAGGGCCCAGCCCCGTCTCCCTCCACAGCCGTCTGACTGTTCCTCTGTATCTCCCACCCTATAGAATCTCAACAGCAAACATGTGCTTTGGTTTTACGCGGTTCCCGCTGGACTGCGCCTCCAGACCCACAGACCTGACCCCCATCGGGCGTGGCTGCTCACACACAGACACACGCATGCACCGCTATCAACGCAATTAATAGCCCCATTGTATGTCCAGTGCATGCATCGGCCCTGCCTTAATGTCAGGGGTGAAGAATGATTTTAACATGCAGCTTGCACCGCTCTACCCAAAGCCCCTCGGCCGTTAAGCCTGTGGCTTTAGTCATGTGCACTAGCCCTGGCCCCTGCTAGGGGAGTGGACCCTCTGAGACGGCCTAAAGGGGTACAAACTAAACACTGGGTTGGGACACCGCTGAAGTTGTACGCCAAGACATGCATGGGGAGCGCACCTGTGTAGTAGCGCTATATTACACAAGTTTATGTTTTTATTTAAGTTTGACAGATATTTGTTTGTTTATTGATTTGTGTGAAATTCAGTTCTATGAACTGCCCTTTTGAGGGCCAACATGGGTCAGAAGCTCCACTACCCCCCGACTCTTGGTGGTAGTTGGGGTATAGTTGCACTCCCATGTTGGCCCTCTGACGTTCAGTCCAGACCTAAGGGGCGGTGTCGGGGCCACACGTCATGCTCGCTAACCTGTGCCCTGGTGTCTCCCTCTCCCGCAGTCGTGGACTCACAACATATCCAAGGAGAAGGAGTTCCTCCGCAAGCTGGTGAGGGCCAACGTCATCAGCGACCTGACCAAGGGCATCTGACTTCTGACACACTTCACACTCACAGAGGTGTTGCCTGCCTTTCCCTCAAGGACCACGCCAAATGGCATGCTGGGAAATGGAGTCAGAATGGGGAGAATGGACCTTCCCCCCATCAAACTACTCCTCCTCCTCTTCCTCCTACCCCACACATCCCCCCCCACCCCCCACCCCCCCCCCCCCCCCCCACACCACCCCTTTCCGCTCCGTCTGCGGAGTTCCGGGGGTAGAGGAGGTGAGCTCACCGGCTGAGTTCCTATCAAAGCAAGGAATACGATCTCAAGACAGATATTAGCAAACACAACGGATCAAGTGGGAGGATTTAGGGGACATCTGCACACACGTGCCTTCAGAACCAAAGGCTCCTGGCAGTCGGGGAGGACATCTCACCTCGGAGGGGCCTCTACCTGGAAACCAACCCAGCCCCCCCAACAATCACACGACTCAACGACCGGGCGGCCGTGCAGCGGGTCTAGAGGCAACGGTTCACATCGACACGCTGTCTCCGGATGGAAGGCAAGACAAATACACACAGGGTGAGAGAGAGAGAGCGAGAGAGAGAGAGAGAGAGAACAAGGGACAGCGACGGACCAGGGGAGGATTCAAACACAGATGGGTGGAGTATCAGCTGTGCCAAACGTACCTCGTACAAAAAAAGGGAGAGGCCCACCCCAACCGCCCCTCTCCCTTTCCCCCCCCATGCTGCCTGAATGTATTCATGTCCCATACTGGAACTGTCCCCCCCCCCGTTGGCCTGCCTGTGACTCGCTGCGTACCTGCGCTGGCTACCTGGGTCCACGCTCCACCCAAAGGGGCCAACGTTGAGATTTACTTTCTAATCATCCTGAATGACGGGGAAAATATCAAAGGTTTGATTTATTTTTAAGTATTTATTTCAGGTTTTGTGTTTTAAGAAAAGCTCCTGGTTTCCGGTGACAGGCTGGTCAGATTCTTTTTTCTTTCTATTTTTATTTTTTATTTTACACATTTTACAATAAAGGCTTTTGTCTCTCTTCCAAGTGTGCTAAAATGTGCTTCCTACAAGACGATCATCTGTGTGGGCGTAGCATCAGCAGTGTTCCCACCAAATCTACCCATACATCTCATCGTTCAGTTTAATTGACAGTGTTTTTAGTGTTCATGAGACCTCTTTTAATTTTCCGCTCTGCAGGGAAATTGTTCTCGCACGGCTCCCTAGCTTGTTTGTCACGAGCTGGGCGCGTTTTTAAGTGATTCCTCAAATAGGGCAAGAACCAAATTACAGCGTTGTTAAACTTTCTGGTTATTGTAAACGAGGAGAACCTTTGCAGGCATGCTTCGGGCCCCCATCTGCTTTTTTTTTTTTTTTCTTTCGCACGTAGAAAAGGTTTGTTGTTGGCGAAGAGACACCGGCAGATTAAAAAGGTTGCAAATGTTCAAGTGGAAAACGCCTCTGGGATTATTAGCAGAATACTGCGGTAAACATTTCAGTATTTAAAGCATTGCTTTGTCGTCACAAGTGTCCAGTATTACACAACCCTCCCTGCTGCCTCTCCCTCGGCTCCCAACAACCAATTCAGGAATGTCTACATGCTTGCTTGTCATTTTATGTCATTATCAGCTTTACATGGTGGTGGTGCTTTTATATATGCTTTGCCAAAGCCAAGGCTTGTTTTTGTCCATTCTTTCTGTTTGTCATTTGTCAATGATTTTGTTTCCACTGCCTTCTTCTGCATACTGCATATTCCTATATCTCCACACACACACACACACACACACACACACACACACACACACACACACACACACACACACACACACACACACACACACACACACACACACACACACACACACACACACACACACACACACACACACACACACTTCCAGCCCTCACTATGGGTTTAGTAGGCCTTATTCCGCTAGCGGACATCTTCGTGCTAACATTTGTTGCGTTCTATGTTTCTAGCGTTAGGAACCAAGATGGCTGCTAGGTGAATACGGCCCGAGGCTGCGCCTTCTTTCTTTTCTAACTTTAAACAATAAAGACATCACAAGGCCTTTATGTCCATCTTACAGCTTTGTACGTTGAAGGAGTTTTGTTACAGTTGAGGTGAAATAAACTGTCTGATGCATTAGTGGCAGCGCCGTCAGTCTGCCTGAACTACTGGGTGTAACTGGGACTGCTCACGCTAGGGTACAGCGGACAACCTTCTCAATATATTGCACTAAGAGAAGAGAAATGTTGGACTGAAGAAAGTCTGTTCATAAACACGGCAGTTAAATATCCATTGTTATATAGATATATATATAGATGTGTTTGTGTATATATATATATAGTTGACACATCGCCCTTTATTATTCCTGTGTGGGAAACAATCAACTGTAAAAAGACAAATCACAAGTTACCATCGTTTTCTCAACAGAAACCAGGAGACCAAACAGATTTGTCGGCTGGTTTAAGCTCTCATCTTCCTAATGTGTCATGAATGCTGTACTGAACTGGATAACCAATCCTCCCATCTTCTCTTTATATCAACCCTGTCATTTTCAAGCAGAATGTATTTCCTTTCACGGACAATTCACCTCTATATGAACTCCTCTCCATTATCATCACCGTCTGAGCTCTCAGACGTCCACTACTGGAAGGCCGCTGACAAACGGATCAAAATTGCAAGCGTTATTTTTTTGTATTTTATTTTTTTAAATATATATATAGACATATATATATATGTATATATATTGGATATAAACATATATATATAGCTATAAAATTGCTTTGTTCTTTCGGCAACTGAATAAATTGAGTTTGTAAATGATGATTTCCTGTGCATGTTTGGTCTGTTCTTTGTTTTGTCCGAACTGTGACCGTCTGATGCGGCTGACGGGAACGCCCGCCTCTGTGTGTCATGTCAGAATCCCCTTCAGTGGATTACAGGTTCAACTGAAACGAGGAGCGATCGCCTCCTACATAAAGCCCCCACGTCACACGGCGGCCTCCGTCCAGAGACGGAGCGGAGGGATTTCCTCTCCCGTTGTACTGCATCCGACCTCAGCAGACAGGGGGAAACCATTTCTCTGTCCCCTCCGTTCGGCAGACTTCCTCTCCTAATGTACTCCAGTTTTTTTTTTTTCTCCTGTGTGTTTATCTCATATCTTCAAGTGTCCTCCTCCACCCCCCCCCTCCCTCCCTCCGTCCTTTCATCCCAGGTCTCGTCCAGCTCTCCTCTCATTCATGCTTCAGTCTCTGTGTACGTTCCTGTCTCTACCTGCCAGGCTCTGATGAGGCTCTGGTTTCATCACCGTATCCCTAAGGGGCCCCAGTGCGCTTGTACTTTCTCTCTCTCCAACTTACGGTCTCTCAATCATGAGAGAGAAATACAGGGAGGGAGAGAGACGGATAAAAAAGAGCCTGACATTGAAAGATAGCGAAAAATAAAAAATAAAAATGTCGGCGTCAGTTTTGATTTCACAATCAATTCAGTTGTTCGCTTTGCAGACTGTGTCTGCTAATCAGATGTAAATGCACATAAAGAGAGACAGGGAGGAAGAGATAAGCATAAGAAGAGCCAGAGAGAGCGATAGCATGAGAGAGCAATAAGGAAAATCAAATGGAGCCATGTTCAGTCCCCTTTGTATGGTGATGAGGAGGAGGAGGAGGAGGAAGGCGGGAGAGCGTGGAGTCCAGCTGTAGCGGCTCTGACTCTGTGTTCAGCCTGCTCTGGAGGGGGGGTCCCAGGGGCTCTGTAAAGGGGCCGCTGAACGGTTTACATTCTGCTGTTAATGGGGTGCCAGTAACATTGGCCCCTGTGGCCCCTCTTCACAGGCCACCAACACCCTGGGCTCTCCAGCCAATCCGACCACGGTACATAGAGCCCTCGATCTGACGCTAAACGCTAGCTCTCTCTCTTCTCCATCTTTCTCTCCGAGTGGCACTTTCTCCATCTCTCTCTAGCCTTCTCTGTTTCCATATTCGCTGCACCGACTGCCTCTCTCTCTGCCTCTGTAGCATGCTCTCTCTGTCTCTCTCTCTCTCTCCACAACTTGTCTAACGGGCCTCCATTGGGGTGGAGGAGAAACTCTGAGGTGTTGGTGGGAGTTGAGAAGGTGGAGGTGGAGTAGCTCTTTGAGATGGTGGAGGTGGAGTAGCTCTTTGAGATGGTGGAGGTGGAGGAGCTCCTTTAGATGCTGGTGCTGGTGCTGGAGGAGAAGCTCTCTGAGGTGGTGGTGGTGGTGGTGGTGGAGGAGGAGGAGATGTTTGCCACCTGGGCCCTGCTCCCCTGGGCGCCCCGGCTGCCTGCAGGCGGTTTATGCGGCGGATGGGGGGGTGCGAGCAGCGCCTGCTCGGCTTCAAGCGGGGGACCCCTTTATTCACGGCGACAGGTTCCCCCGGCCCGCCCTCTCTCACCGGGGCTTTGGGAGGGGGGCCTGCGACCCCTGGGCTGAAACATAAACTCCCTTTAAAGGAGCCGGCGGGGTCAGGGTCCACCACGCCCGCTCAGAGACGCAGGAGGAGGACGTCAGGACGGCCACTGTTTACTCACCACGGGCCCATGTGGGCTGGGAGCACCGAGAGGGGACCTCTCCTAGAGATCAAATGTCCTAGAGGGCAGCCCTCCTACAGGTAAACTCCAGTATGCTCAACTGCCCCAGAGGTCAACTTGGAGCTGACCTTTTGTGACAGTACAGCCATGGCCATACTTTTTGGCAAGATTTGTGGGAATGGACGTCGTTGTTCCCCTATTCCGTCCACTCCCCCTCGGGTAGAAGTGATGGAGATGTTATTAGCGAGATGGCGGAACATTCCTCAAACGTGACAGTAAAAGCATCCGAGGGAAGGGGATTCCTGCTGTTCATGATCTGCTACCAATCCATCGCGAGGGGAGGAGACCTGATGTGAGCTGGGCGGTGGGGAGCAGGCCGAGAGAATCATCCAAACACCCACCCCACACACACACACACACACACACACACACACACACACACACACACACACACACACACACCAGGTCCCCTGACGCCTGTCACCTCAGTTCTTCCAAAGCACACCCCAGACCGTTGACAGCAGGAAATAAGCGGAGAAGACAAATATGAGGCTGTCATGACCGATTACAATTCTTAGATTTCACTTTCCTTTTTCTAGTGCTAGTTTGACCTGCTGTCGGTCCAGCGCTGCTATTGTTTTGTCCATCGACGAACAGACACGCTCGCATTCTTCCAATTCCACTCTTCAAACTCTTGACAGAGAGAGGATCTCGTGTGTGTGGATGTGTTTTCTGTGAGGGGCAATCTGAGGCCAGGACATCTGGACCACTCAGCTGCCACTAAGGCCTCCTAAAGCTCCATGCCTGATGTCAAAATACCGCACAGTCAAAGGACCTCAAAAAGAGTTTTATGGGTATTTTGGGGACTATTTAAGGACTGGGGCAATGGGGAGAAAGGTTGACTTTGCCATGCTCTCCATCCCTCCTCTATGCAACCACATTATAACCATTTTAATGAGGCCACATGTTTAGGTCCGGCTTATGGGTTGTTTGTATGCAAAACAACGAGGAGACCTGCAGAGTGGGCCAGTACCTCCTCATTCCTCACAGGAATGGAAACACAGACGTGAATCTCTGCTGATGAACTGTTAGATGGGCGATAATGTTTATGGAGTTGTTAAACGTGTTATACTCACCTGTTGGATTTCCTATAAAGTCTGTTTTATGGATTTTTTCAGCCATTTCGACTTTTCCTTTTTCTTGCAGGCCGAAAGAAAGGGCAAGACTAAAGGGTTTCCTAGGTTTGGACTGAACCCAATGTTGAAAGGCACTTTCTTGAGTGTGTGTGTGTGTGTGTGTGTGTGTGTGTGTGTGTGTGTGTGTGTGTGTGCGTGTGCGTGTGTAAGAGAGTGTGTGTGAACACAGGGTCTTGAGAAGAGCACCACATGGACAGGAAACCTTAGAGGAAAAACAAAAGCTTTTCTCCAGATAATATGTCCTTCACATCTGTGTCTCTGTTCAGCAGCACCCCCCCCGCCCCCCCCCCCCGCCCCCGTCTCCCCAAAACTGTTATGTCCAGCATGTCCAGATCCATGTCTTTAAATCCTCCGGGGCCCCCGCCGGCTACTGGGCCATGGAGGCAAGGCTCCATGCAGAGCCCCCCATCCCACCGCCTTCGGTCCTGTGCTATATGACGTCACCTCTCTTCTCCAACCCGCTTTCCTGTCTCTCTTCCCTGTCCATGAAGGCCCAACAAGTACACACAAATGCATAAAAATAAAAAAAAGATGAATCTTGGGGGACCTGTTGAAGATCACAGCACAGTGACAATTGACTTCCTGGTGAAACGTATTGGCTTCACGTAACATCGTATTATCAGCTCAAGGCCCCCGGCCCGTTCCTAATGACTTCTGCCTTTATTAGAGACCTGCACGAGGTCTTAAAAAAAAAGTCATTTTATGACCCCAACAGCCTGTTGTGTTGTGTTGTGTGTGTATGTGTGTGTGTGTGTGTGTGTGTGTGTGCGTGCGTGCGGTGCGTCTGTGTGAGTGTGCCGTGCATGAATGCTATGGTATGTGCCAATCTGTGTACACAGTTGTCGTGTGTGTGTGTGTGTGTGTGTGTGTGTGTGTGTGTGTGGCCACAGTTGTGACAATGTGTGTTGTCATTGTCATGCTTTTTACAGGTGATGGATGGGAACATCCCCATCCATCACCTTCAGGGGCCCGGGAGACACAGTCAGTGAGGGGCCCGGGAGACACAGTGAGGGGCCCGGGAGACACAGTCAGGGGCCCGGGAGACACAGTGAGGGGCCCGGGAGACACAGTCAGTGAGGGGCCCGGGAGACACAGTGAGGGGCCCGGGAGACACAGTCAGGGGCCCGGGAGACACAGTGAGGGGCCCGGGAGACACAGTCAGTCAGGGGCCCGGGAGACACAGTGAGGGGCCCGGGAGACACAGTCAGGGGCCCGGGAGACACAGTGAGGGGCCCGGGAGACACAGTCAGTGAGGGGCCCGGGAGACACAGTGAGGGGCCCGGGAGACACAGTCAGGGGCCAGGGAGACACAGTCAGGGGCCCGGGCCTCCACCACAGAGACACATCAAGGTATCGCCACCATGGCCCCAGCCCTTCGGCCCGGCGCCACACGGAAGGGCCCCTGGACATTTGTGGGGTTGATTTCGCCCCAAACTGGTTCTGCTGAATTTGATTATAGGACGCGTCCTGTTTGATTTATCCAGTCTGTCAAAGCGTCAGTCAACACCGGTTTTACCCATAAAACCAGTCCTATAGGAGGCCGGTCTCTGTCTCACCTCGTGCTCCTCTGCTTCTC
>NC_140286.1:14678150-14679925 GCF_964030765.1 Micromesistius poutassou
CCATCTACTACTACTCGTCCTCCGTGTTTATCCCCTTCATCCAAAGGCCACATATTGGCCCTATCTTTTCTCGGTTTCATTAAATGTTTGGAACAGTTTATATAACCCAAAACACAACAACCCCTCCCATATATGGTTTATTATATGCTACGTGTGTCATCTTCTACTTCATAAGCACAACCTAGGTGGTTGAATTCTGTTATGGAGGGAAAGTTGGATTCTAGACATGTGCGTATAGACGGTTATATTCTTGTTGTCGGACACACAGGACGGGGAGATCAGAGAGATGAGGGCTGGGAGTCAAAAACAACTCTTATTGTCTCTAAATATTTTTAAAGGCTTCATGGTATATTTTTATATATATTAGTGTATAGCTATTCCCGCTTTCTGCCAGTGTGAAGCACATGGAATCCTATATTGTGCACAAATCATTGAAAACATTTTTCGTAGTAATTAAGTCGCATTAGTAGGTTGTAACCTAGTATTAAGTGCATAGGCCGCCTACCCATGGTTTTCTTGTACTACATGTATCTGGCTGGTTGGGTTTTGTTTTGTTTTATCTTACAAGCTGCTGTGGAAGTAGGCCAGCGGGTCGCCATCGGTCATGGCCTGGTCTTATGTGTGCTGTAAACAATGAAATGGATATTGGAGCTATTCTTTTGATTATTCAGCACGAGGCTGTGTAGTCTGTGTAGGTTTCAGAAGCAATTTAATGCAAAAAAAAACACTGATGGTTATATTTAGGTGACGCTCGTGACGTTAAACTGATGTTTTATTGGAATCTCAGATCACTGGTGATAAACAAAATTGTTGGTCAATATATATATATATATATAACCGAATTAGTTTGTTACATGGTTTGGCCTACCTCAACCTATTAGGGTATGCCACTGAATCCACTTCTATGTCACCTCCTGATATATGCACATGAACCTACCATCTCACACACACACACACACACACACACACACACACACACACACACACACACACACACACACACACACACACACCCTCCAACACTCCAATGACTCTTATACTGATCTCTGACTCACTCACTCAATCATCACCCTTTGCCTAAATCACTCTCTTCACTCTCTTGCTCAGCCACACATGGGTCACAGGTGAAAAATGCACATACGCATTCATGTAAACAAGCAGGCTGCCGTTCAGGATGATTCACACGCATAGCACGGAGGCTGCTTGACGTTCCCACACCACCGCCGCATCCTCCTAATACTAATACTAGCACACTAATGTTCCGAGGAACAAACCCACTCACTCTGCATTTGAGGCCAGAGACAAAGCTTAGCCGTAAGAACTCTTTTGAAATGAAACGGTTTAAAAATGTACGCTAGCACTAGCCAACGACCAAGCACCAAAGCGCCCGCCTCTAGTCTCCTGTCGTAACACCGGATGGTGTTTGTAGCAGTCGGCTCACATGAGCCAGAGTCTCCAGCCCTTTTATCTACACCTCCTTTGGTTATCTCCCACCTCCCCGACAGGGCCACCACTACTTTTACTCGCTGGGTTCAAAGGTCAGGAGGTCAGTGGTGTGTTGGCGGTCCGGTGCGTTCTCCACCGGCCCGCTGCCAGTGTGTGGTCTGGTGTGTTTAAAACTGCCAACGCAGCTTTAGGGAAACGTGTTATCTTGTTTATCGGCGCCGTCGCCTTAAGCTCCTTATCGTGTTGGCGCTGTGTTCTGAAGCGGTTGTCCTGTCCCCGCGTCGTATTATTATTATTATCATTATATATAACGGACACACCAGTGTCGT
>NC_140286.1:14680125-14727625 GCF_964030765.1 Micromesistius poutassou
CTCCTCCTCCTCCTCCTCTCCTCCTCCTCCTCTCCTCCTCCTCCTCCTCTCCTCCTCCTCCTTCTCCTCCTCCTCCTCTCCTCTCCTCTCCTCCTCCTCCTCCTCCTCCTCCTCCTCTCCTCCTCCTCCTCCTCCTCCTCCTCCTCCTCTCCTCTCCTCCTCCTCTCCTCCTCCTGTCCTCCTCCTCTCCTCACCTCCTCCTCACCTCCTCCTCCTCCTCCTCCTCCTCCTCCTCTCCTCCTCCTCCTCCTCCTCCTCCTCCTCCTCTCCTCTCCTCACCTCCTCCTCCTCTCATCCTCCTCCTCCTCTCCTCTCCTCCTCTCCTTACCTCCTCCTCCTCTCGTCCTCCTCCTCCTCTCCTCTCCTCCTCCTCTCCTCCTCCTCCTCTCCTCCTCCTCCTCCTCCTCCTCCTCTCCTCTCGTTCTCCTCCTCTCCTCCTCCTCCTCCTCCTATCCTCCTCCTCCTCCTCCTCCTCTCATCCTCCTCCTCTCCTCTCGTCCTCCTCCTCCTCCTCCCATCCTCCTCCTCCTCCTCCTCCTCTCCTCCTCCTCTCGTCCTCCTCCTCCTCTCGTCCTCCTCTCCTCTCCTCCTCCTCACCTCCTCCTCACCTCCTCCTCCTCCTCTCCTCCTCCTCCTCCTCTCCTCCTCCTCACCTCCTCCTCTCCTCCTCTCCTCTCGTCCTCCTCCTCCTCCTCCTCCTCACCTCCTCCTCTCCTCCTCCTCCTCCTCCTCCTCCTCCTCCTCCTCCTCTCCTCCTCCTCCTCCTCCTCTCCTCTCCTCCTCCTCTCCTCCTCCTCTCCTCTCGTCCTCCTCCTCTCCTCATGTCCTCCTCCTCCTCCTCCTCTCCTCCTCCTCCTCCTCCTCCTCCTCTCCTCCTCCTCAGATCCGTACGTGGCGGACGAGGCTGACGACCACCCCAGCCGGCGGTGGGCGGGCCGCTTCCCGCGCTCCTCCGAGACCTCGGAGCCCCCGCCCCACGGCGCGCCCAAGAAGAAGAAGAGGAGGAAGAAAGAGAAGGAGGGCGAGCGGGAGAAGGGCCGCGGCGAGAGGGGGCGCCGGGGGCGGGGCAGACCGCCCAGCCTCGCGCCCAGGCAGAGCGGCCGGGACTGCCGCGTGGAGAAGCGGGAGATGCGGGTGCGCGACCTGGGCCTGGGCTTCGACTCGGACGAGATCGTCCTCTTCAAGTTCTGCGTGGGCTCCTGCCAGTCGTCGCGCACCAACTACGACCTGGCGCTGAAGGCGCTGCTGCAGAACGGCTCGCTGCCGCGCCACACCGCGCGCAAGGTCAGCGGCCAGCCCTGCTGCCGCCCCGACCGCTACGAGCCCGTCTCCTTCATGGACGCCCAGACCACCTGGAGGACCATCCAGTCGCTGTCGGCCGCCAGCTGCATGTGCATGGGCTGAGCGAGGGCCCGGGAGGATGCTGGGATGGAGGATGCGTTCCCCACAGAGGGCGAGTAGAGGAAACTACAACAACAACAGCGACGACGACAACAACAGTGGAGTCTGCCTGTCGGCCATTACTCATGACATGAACGGAGCGACAGCGAGCGGTAGAAACGCGGCGCGGCGCTGCAGGTTCCAGGCGGCCCCCCCCAGGGGCCCCCCCAGGGGCCTGAGGGAGACAGAGGGGCCCCACACAGCAGCACAGCAGCCCATGGAGGAGCCAGCATGGAGGAGCCCCCCCCACCCCCCGCCCCTTATAAGGAGAGGACAGCAGGAGGAAGTGATGGAGGACGCTGGCGGCCCCCAGGGAGGGTCTTCCTGGGGAAGGAGAGCTCTGGGTGGCCCTCGGTCGGGGAGAGCAAGAGTTGGAAGAACAAAGACCAAAGGGGGGGAGGGGGGGCAGTGGTCCAGGAACAAAAGCATTGACTTATATTCTCTCTCTCTTATTCCAAAGATTGTTTTTCATACTGAACCAAATGGCTCTTCGTATAAGCCAGCATTACTCATGAAACACTCATAAAGGGAACGTGATTTATAGTCGTGCACGAGGAAGGAGGATCCAAAAGCTGTTTTGAATGGGTTCACTCTCTTGTGCTTTAAGTATTTTAAATGTTTATGTTCTGTATCTCTAAGAGAAGAGAAGACTCTGGTCCGAAAGATGTTGAAACTCCATTATTGTGGAAGAAATATCTTTTCTTTCACACAATACCCCCCCAAAACAAGAGAACCAGTACATTTTATAGGATTATTTTTTAGTGCACTCAACACAATGGATGCTATGCATCCTCATGCATTACTGTATAGTACAAAATATATTTATTTCTTATAAGTTATTTATTTATTACTGCTTCATCTGAGAGCTGTGTCTATGAACCACAAATATTTATTACCAAGATCGTATCAGCCTTGTTGTTTTTGGTTACTTTATATTTATACATATACATATACATATACATATACATATATATATGTATATATATATATATTGTTTAAAAAGTGGCTGATCAATACATCCACACCGGAGGTCAGCCCAGGTCCAAAGTGTACTGGACCCAAAACAAGGAGCTGTACCTACAGAGATGGACCAGTCCATTCAAAACACACACAGACAGAACGGGACTGACCAAACCCACACCCCCGGGACTCCGACTCCCAGGAGCCTGTGTTCAGTCAGACCCCCCCCCTGACGCGGCTCCGGGCGTCCTGACAGAACCCAGGGGAGAAAAGTGGTCCAAAAAATAAAACCTGATCAAATAAGAGCAAGTGCTGTTCACGTCATATTTTGTTAACACTAATTTATTTGTTATATTATAATTTGTGTATTGGAATACCTCAGGTGTGTTTATATATACAGTATATCTATACGAACAGCATTTAGAACGAAAACAAATGCTACCAGTGGGACATCACCAGTCCTCCGGGCCCCAGGGTCCGGGGATCCTCTCGTTTCCAAAGTTCAACAACTTGACACCAACATGACATATGTGGGCTTAATAAGAGTAGATTTAGAGTCTTAAGATTCAGATTGGTTTACTTCATTTTATATGGATCAATGTGCCTCATTGACTCAAGCCATTTCCCTCAAAGATCGTACTGTCTTATCTTATCTACCGTTCAAATTCTCCAGGTAGCAGAGAGGAACTCGGTTAACAATACTGTCTGTCCCTGGTATAATTTTCTGTGATGCATTTATGTTGAATAAAGTTTCTGAAGAGCACTTAACATTATGAGCTGAGCAAGGTATTATGTATCCAGCTTTTTCCCCAAGATTCATGATAACCTGTGCATAGCCTCCTAATATTTGAATATTATCATAATGTTTTTTTTAGAGATGCATGTTTATTTTCGTTATATTTGACATAATTTGACGTTTCATAGAGTTAATGATTAGTCAAAACAAAACACATGTGACTGCCTGTGCTATTTTGTGGGAATGACCCTCTTCTATGTTGGAGGGCCACCTTGTGGCTGAACATGATTAATGCAAACATTATATTCACCGGGAGAGGGCGTCGTGTCGTAACTATCAAATGAGCTGCAATCCTGACCTGTTGCAGACGAGGAGATCAGTGAGGAGAACACAGTCACTGCACTGGGTTGTAAATGTGATCATGTAGAAAATACAGGATTGAAGTAAAGAAATCTTCTATATAGACTTTTTGATAACAGCTTGTTAGCGGAAAATGGGTTCGTTTGCAAGTTAGTCAGATTTACACAATTTGTTTCTGGTTGCTTTTTATTGCACATAATTAAACAAACACATCATAGTGATTATCATCATGGACATAACAAACATGTAGGCTAGGCCTAATACTGGCCTTTTCATTTCCCCTTAGCCTATTTATACTCATAGATATATATTCATGTTTATATTCAGTTCCTTCAGAGATCCTGTTTCCAAAATACCAACCATTAGGCAAAACCATAAAATACTAACTTTATACGGAACATTGTTTATTTTCCAACACAGACCCCAGCCCTGGTGAGCGGAATAGCGGCAGACCAGTAGGCCTACACAGATACACAACAACCATCTCAGAAAAACGAATGACACTTGGATTCACTCAGTGAATATATCTTGCTATATTATGCTATACTGCATAATAACAAATATGCATGCACTCTGTAGGTACCCATGGGGTATATTGTACAACTATTTTACCCACTCGGTAAAGGGATGTTCATGTGTGTCCGATCTCCATACTGCTATAGGCATGTTTTTAGCGATGATACCAGAGCTCTCGTTAAATACATTTGACCGACAGAGTGGAGCTGGGCGTGCTGAAGGTGCACGTGACGATGTCCACTTTCCTCGTGAGCGCGCACTGATGGAGGGACTCCACGGAGCGCGCGGCCTGTAGCGCCTCCCCGCAGTGTTCAACAGGGGCCGATGGTGTGGGTTTGGTAACCGCTGCTGCCGCCATCTCTCCCTCCACGGCGATCACAGCTGAATGCTCCACGCTGAACGGATGGTAGTCGGGCCGAGCGGTGTCGTAGTCCCAGGCCTGCCTGGTGGTGAAGTCGGTGAAGGAGGTTCCTCTGTCCTCAGACGCCTGGTCCTCCGCGGGCTTCCGAACCTTGGCCGTGCGTAATGCCGTGCGTAATGACGCGTAGCTGGTGTCGTCGCTGTGGTCAAACAACTGGAGCGAGTTTTGTCCCACCGAGCCCACCGAGTGGCCGTGGTCCTCCTTCACCTGTCCCACGGTCCGCTTCAACCTCTCACAGCCCTTCACCAACAAGTTCTTCCGGCACAGGATGTATACCCATGGGTCTAGAATAGGGTTGAATGAGGCAAAGCGGATGGCCAGCAGATCACTCCGGTAATCCGGCCTCCCTCCAGCAGAGATATAAGCAGGACCGTACAGCTGGTTCACAAAGATTCGCACCTGGAAGACAGACACAGACAGAGGAGTCAGCCAACAGATAGTGGGGCTAAAACGTGTATTTATGAAAAGCGAGCAGGTGGCTTTCTCCACAAGAATAGAATAGGCACTTTGGCACACTTTTATAATATATTCTATTAGATTTGGACTTACCACAAGGGGGATTGAACAGACGAGGAAAACAATCGTCATCAGGATGAGAAGCCAGAGCATCTGCATCTCCGCCGCGGAGGTGACCGATGGCATGCGGGGGAAGCGGCGCCGCGCCCCGCTGCGCCCGGACGCCTCCGTCCTGACTGTGCGTGTGTACCTCTGGTTCATCCCCACCAGCGACCTGCACACGGCATAATTGCACAAAACGGTCACGGCGATTAAAACCAACATTACGCCGCCGTAGAGAAAAGAGTAAGACGCACCCAGTGGATCCGTCGCCCTCCAGTCCAGAAAACACCAAGTCCCCGGGAAGTGACGGACGTGCCTTCCGAACCCGAAACTGGGCATGACGCACAGCGCGATGTTGGCCAGGTAGATGGCGATGAGCGCGAGGCGCGCCATGGAGCGGTCTATGTGCTGCGAGTAGAAGTACGCGTGGCTGATGGCCAGGTAGCGCTCCACGGCCATGGCGCACATGATGGACATCCCGGCCGAGCCGAAGAACAGCATGGAGAAGGAGAAGTAGTCGCACAGCAGGACCCCGCCCGGCCAACGTCCGGCCACGTAGGTGGCGATCACCACCGGGCTGGTGAAGCACGTCCCCAGCAAGTCGGTGACGGCCATGCCGCACACCAGCGTGTAGAAGATGGTCTCCTTCTGCTCCTTCTTGGAGATGCACAGCACCACGATGGCTATGACGTTGCCCAGGACCCCCACCGCGAACATGGTGGCCGAGGTGACCAGCGAGCGGGACTCAAGGCGCAGCGGCGGGAACGCGCTGTGGTTGTGGAGCACCAGCGCCAGGGGGCTGAGCGGCTCGGACGCGTTGAGCTCATAGTCTTCCGGCAGCAGGACGGTGTCGTTGATCATTTCTGAACACCAAACCCAGCGCCCAGTGCTGTCCTGTGAGCCTTCACACCCCTAAAGTTTCTGGAGAACCACGGGGATACAGTGCGTATCGATGCGTAACGCGCTCGTCTCCTCTCTCAGTAGGGGGGCTGTGCACTGCAGGACGCGACCACACATCAGCCCGTGATGCCGGGGCTGATATTTAAGCGGAGCGCTTCCGGATGCTGAGGCCAGCTGCTGATGTCAAGAGAGTGACGTCAGTAGCATCACCGGGTGGCCACGGGACTATAGTGGACCCCTTCTGTCGGTAATCTTCGAGAGGAGGACGGATCAATGTTAGCCATTTGTAATAACCCAAGGCTTACAGAAGTCCCAGTGCATGGCTCTAAAGAAAAGCATAGAGGTTTAAATTGGGATGGAAGTCCAGATTCCCATTGGTTTCTGTTATTGATTTGAGAATAGCTAAATGAAACGCATCCTTCCTTAATGGAACTCAAACAAATCAGAAGAACAATATTGTTTTTATGGATTTTCTCTATAAAGCATTAACAGCTACTGCAATAGATATTATCACACACACAATTCTGAATTATCCAATTCATGGTGGCTTTTTGTTACGCAGCCAACTGTTACTCACACTTTAAACTTTAAACGTATGAACCTACATATAACTTTATAATATTAGGACATATTGTTCGCAAAATCTTAACTATTTGTATGGGGGGGGGGGGGGGGGGACAATGAATAGACAAGCAAGGCAAAACTACAACTGTAGTTCATAAATTTAAGTTTATATAAAAAAAAAACATTTAAATATTTAATTATGCAAACTAACGAAACGGCAGAGATAAATTGTGGTAATTTGCACTTATTAAAGCATCTGTTGACTATTGTTCCTGTAATCCACGTATCAATAATGCATGGCTGCTATGATTGTGCTCATCTGAAAGGCTCTATGCAGCTGTAGTGTACTCCTGGGGGGCATAGCAGTGTTGTGTTTTGGGGTGGTATTGGCGATGGTGGTGGAGGTAGGGGTAATGCCGGTGGTGGAGGTGGTGTTGATGGTGGTGTTGGAGGTAGTGCTGACGGTGGGGGTGATGGTGTATGTTGTGTGTTGGTGTTGAAGCAATACCGATATCATCACATCAACACAAGTTGTAATGTAACAATTCTGTTTTGAGCTACAAAATTGAAAAATTAAAAGAGCAGAAAATGTATCCCACACGTGAACACACACACACACACACACACACACACACACACACACACACACACACACACACACACACACACACACAAACACACACACACACACGCACACACATTAAATCCCCAAGGAGCCTTGCAGCCTGCGTAACCTAATCAGTAAGTATGAGAGGATTCCTCATAAAATACGCAGGAGAAAGGTCTGATGTGCGTTTGCAGAACTGGTGGGTTCTCTGTCTCTGTCTGCGTAAGTGGATTCTCTCTACACTTCTTCATACCTTCTATTTGCTGCATGCCCCCTGGGTGCATGTGTGGGGTTGTCCGAATGCGTTTGAGTGTGCGTGTGTGCGTGTGTGCGTGTGTGCACAGTATACTGTGGATCTGTAATAAGACTCTGCCCGCAGATTATTGCTCCCACACAGGAAATACAAAGGCATACGTGTGTGTGTGTGTGTGTGTGTGTGTGTGTGTGTGTGTGTGTGTGTGTGTGTGTGTGTGTGTGCGTGTGTGCGTGTGTGTGTGTGTGTGTGTGTGTGTGTGTGTGTGTGTGTGTGTGTGGGAGTAAGAGTGTGTGTTTGAGAGAGAGTAGCATCCTTCATATCACCCACTCTACCAGCCACAAGGTATCCTCCGGCCTGCTCTCCTCTCAGTGGTCCAAATGAGGACCTCTGGGAAAACATGCTTGCTCTTATGGATTTGAATTCCATCTCTAACAATATATTTAGTGCTGGGAATCTCAATATATTGAATTCATCTTTCTAAGCCCTTTAGAGTAAATTAAGAGCAGCTATTTCTCTTCAGTGGTGAAAACGGTTCTGGAGATCAATTGTCATGTGTCTGTACTTTACTCACAGCTATCTGGAGAAACCAGCGCAGAGTAAGAACTATTTTGGAAGTATCCAAAACCTACCCCTACCCCTTACCCTCATACCTCCCTCAACAGCCACTCCCACAAAGGATGAGATAATCAATGGGCTACAGAATCATTGTGTGTGGGAATTTGTTACTAAGTAATACTACAGGCTAAAACACTTTAGATATGTCTATTTCTAGATCGGTCCTACTTTACTGTTTTGTGTAGTATTTCACTTCTCCTACCTCACATGACGACATTGCTGCAGTAGTATAGATGGGGTTTCATTTGAGTATGACGTATCAGATATTAGTTTCATTCCCAGATGTCAACAACTCAGTGGTTGCGTCAATATATGAAATGAAAAAATATATATATATTTGAAAAAGGAAGTTTTTCACTATTTATTTCAGGGGACTTTTTCCCCAGGGCAGCTTCTAATGTGGCATCATTACACAGCCTAGTGCGAGTCCTGTGCACAGGGTTTCTCTAAGCACTTCTCTAAGTGGTCTAAGACCTTAAAGGTCCCATATTATACCACCAGGTGATTAGCCTTTACAAGCCGTTTTGAAAATCGGCCTCTTCTGACATCACAAGTGGGCGTGTCCACCTAGATGTATGACGGATAGATGAGCAACGTTTGCTACTGGCTAGGCTGGTGGACTGATCTATCCAGCACACATCTAGGTGGATACGCCCACTTGTGATGTCACTAAAACACAGGAAGAGGTAGATTTTCAAAACAGCTAATCTCACTCACAACTGGTGGTATAATATGGGACCATTAAGAAATCCTCCTACTCCTCCTCTTACATCTTTCCCTTAGCTCATGACATTTTCAATCGAGGTCAAAGAAAACCGGATGGAGAGAACAAAGGATGTAATTATCTTGACGATCCGACCGGAGCCAGGGACCTTAACGTGAGTCCCCAAAAGGATGGAGCAGTATACCATAACAGCAGTAGTACCATTCTGTTGTTAAACGCCCCACTAAACACTGCATTTTCATGATGTATTTTATTTTGTCGGTAAGGGTGTTATATCACCGCAATAAAATCACAATATCACACTGGGGTTCCCCAGACTTCAGTGATGCTTGCAGATCACTGTTGTGCCAATATTGTCAGTAGAGCACACCCTCTCGTGTGATATGGTGCTATTGCTTCATTCACCATCTCTTCTCTCTATCCGTCTCTTCTATATCCACCCAAACGCACACACGCACACACACACGCACACACACGCAGACACACGCACACACACACACACACACGCACACACGCACACCCTCACACCCTCACACACATGCGCACACATGCACGCGCACACGCACGCACCCGCGCACACGCATCTAACTCTGTTGCTCTATTGGTCCCAGTCTGTTCTGTCTGACAGAGGGCCTGGGGACAGAGAGATGTGATTAAGGAGCCATCGGCATCCATGATCGACGACGTGCTCACTAGTGACGTCATCCGGGTGATGCGTCCGTGGCATGACACGGTGTCGTGCTGTGTCGTGCGGTCACTTGATGATCCCCTCCCTGCGATTCATACCTCATAACTCCCTCTCTTCTCCTCTCTTCATCTACTCCCTTCTCCGTACTTTCTTTGTATCTCTTGTACTCTGTATTTCTTCTCCTCATCTCTTTACCTGTCTTATTGGTCAGACTCTTCTTATCTCTTCTTTGTTATAGATGTGGTGCGTGTATCTCCTGTTGGTAGTCGAAGGATGTCTGTTTGACTGTACCAAGATAGTTTCAGGCTTACTCCCCCCCCCACACACACACACACACAGACATACAAATTGTTCATTAACCATCCCACATATTCGCTGGTATCCATATCAACAATATCATAAAGAAATTGGCAAACATACAAAGTTCAATGACAAGTGTGTGTGTGAGTGTGTGGGTGTGTGTGTGTGTGTGTGTGTGTGTGTGTGTGTGTGTTTATAAATGCGTGTGTGTTTGTACACGTCCCACACACCTCGTTATCCCCACAGCTCTCCGTGCAGGGTTGAGTGGGTGAACAACACAAGGGCTTTTATCACCACAACATCTATCTGGAGTGAAATGCTCATGAAAATATCCATGAAAAACAAATCTGTGTGAGTGCTTGGGTGACGTCTGTGTTTGCAGGGTGTGGGGTGGGTTGGGGGGGGGGGGGGGCATATGTCAGAGATGTGTACCTGTGTGTAGCAACGTTTAATATCTACAGGTGTGGGACAGCTGTCAGACAGACCTTGTCCTTCATTGAGCTATTGATGCTTCTATCCAAAGCGACTTACAAGAAGTGCATTCAACCATGAGGATGCATCCCACAAAGACACAGACTGCTCCATTTTAGAAAACAAATATTTAAAACATTTTAAAACAAAATGTTTCGTGTTTGTTTCTTGTTTTCTATTTCCATGGCTCACGTTGCGGTCCAAACAGACGTCAGTGTGTGGGGGGCGATGCGGAGGTTCTGCTGTCCTGACATCAGCTGACACCTCGGCCCACCATTGTGACAGGTCAGTGTGGATTGTGTTGTGCTCGGACCCCCCGTCGTGAGGGAGTGTCTCAGAGAGTAGTGTACGGGCTGGGGGGCGGGACTTCCCCCTGTCAACATCCTACCAGCTTTGAGGGGAATGCATCCGGCAGATCACCTTGTCTCATCGATCTGCTCTGAGATCTGGTATATCTCCCTCGGAGGCCGCTCAACAGATAGGATGAGATCCACCTTCCTCTGCCTTTACAGATTCCACAATTCTCTCTTGTACTTGGATCTTTTGTCCTATCTGTCTGTCTGCCTGCTTGCCTCTATGTATGTCGCTTTTCTTTGTCTACGTGCCCACTCCAACCCTCCCTCCCTCCCTCCCTCCCTCCCTCCCCCCCCCATCCCTCCCCCGTGGTTTGCGTAGAGGTTTGCTCCACGCAGAGACAGGGTATCGTCATCCATGACGCAGGACCCTCTCCTCTCTTTATAACCTCTCCCCCCCAATGCAGGGCCAGGTGTCTGCCACTAATTGGACTTTTCAATCACATCCGCTGATGCAAGCCAGCCAACCACAGGGGAAGGCTTAATCAAATAACAGGCGCTTTCAAATTGATGTTTGTATTTCCCCCTCAACTGTTTTCATTATTGTTTTTGGGTGCCATGCAATTTCAATGTTTGTGCAAATGTAGGCTGTGCAGTTTAAACCCACACTCAAAGAGTAAATCTGTAGAGAGCTGATGTAAAATCCTAAAGTAAAATGTAAAAACCAATGGTAAAAATGCATTGGTTAATATTAATTAATAAAATATTAATTCATTAATAAAATACATGAAAACATGATAATTCTCCTGTGTAAAAATAAATACACTGATTACAGTTATTTATTTGACAATTCACTAACCAATTGACACGCACAATTAAAAGCGCAAGGATAACACCTATAACCAGACTGGACCATACTAACACCTATAACCAGACTGGACCATACTAACACCTATAACCAGACTGGACCATACTAACACCTATAACCAGACTGGACCATACTAACACCTATAACCAGACTGGACCATACTAACACCTATAACCAGACTGGACCATACTAACACCTATAACCAGACTGGACCATACTAACACCTATAACCAGACTGGACCATACTAACACCTATAACCAGACTGGACCATACTAACACCTATAACCAGACTGGACCATACTAACACCTATAACCAGACTGGACCATACTAACACCTATAACCAGACTGGACCATACTAACACCTATAACCAGACTGGACCATACTAACACCTATAACCAGACTGGACCATACTAACACCTATAACCAGACTGGACCATACTAACACCTATAACCGGACTGGACCATACTAACACCTATAACCAGACTGGACCATACTAACACCTATAACCAGACTGGACCATACTAACACCTATAACCAGACTGGACCATACTAACACCTATAACCAGACTGGACCATACTAACACCTATAACCAGACTGGACCATACTAACACCTATAACCAGACTGGACCATACTAACACCTATAACCGGACTGGACCATACTAACACCTATAACCAGACTGGACCATACTAACACCTATAACCAGACTGGACCATACTAACACCTATAACCGGTCTGTAGTCTGATAATGTGGAACCATATTCCATTCCTTGGCCCAGAGGAGATGATTGTTATGCAACTGGTTGATCCTCACAGCCTCGCTGACTCTCCCTACTCCGTGATGAGAATGTATTCGGACCACTCGAGGCAGGACTCTGGCTCGTCTGCTTCACACGAAAGCCTATGACCATTACCACTCCGTGTCACGTCTCCTGTGGAGCGCACAGCCCATCAAACCCTGGCTAAGAGGCCATTAGTCTGCTCAGAGGAGGCTTTAATGTATCTGTCGAGCTACCTATTCATTACCTATAACTATGAATGAGCGGCGGTAAATTACCTCATTCATATCCTGGAGGATTCACCAGCCGTCCTGAATAAAGGTTATTCTTTGTTCAAATATATATTTTTCATAAGCGTACATTTATATTTTTTATTAATTTAATTAATTTTTACTTCAATTTATTTTTATGAATGCAACAGAAATACACACACACACACACACATAAAACATGTTGTGCAAACCATAGGAGGACTGAAAGAAAAGCCCTCTGTCAAGTTCAGTGAGTGAGTGCCACTTGTGTTTGTGTGCCAGTGTGCCAGTGTGCGCTTGTGTTTGTGTGCCACGGAGTGTGCGCTTGTGTTTGTGTCTCTATTGTGTGGACCTCGTCTGGAGAGCTCAGCCTTTGTGTGTTACATGATGACAATATTTATTCTTTCTGCTATTGGAGACACATAAAGTCACATAATGTCTTCAAACAAATCTTTATTTGGATAAAACCTTCATCTGTACAATTATTAATGAATCCTGTTGTTTCATTTCAATAGGATTTCAGTTTCAGTTCAGATATTTTATTTTATTTTTATTTTTATTTTTATTTTTTTTTTCTTTCAGGTTAATTGCAGCACAGTTTCTGTTAATAACATAAAATATACTGTTAACATAGCAAAAAAATAACATTTACATAAAATGAAGGATTATTTTAATAACATGTACAATACTGTCGATAACATTTAAGTATAACCTTCATGATACTATAATTGGTGCAGTACTTATGGGATAGTTGAGTGAGTAAGTGATGGCATTAATACAATTATAATATATATAATGAGGACATGTAATGTGATATTCAATTGAAACAGCCATTTCAATTGTCCATGGTTCTGCCTGCCTCTGTAATAAAAAAAACAGTACATTTTAAAAGTCTCAAAGATTGAAAATGCAAAGGGCAAATTCATCCAGCAGCCAAAAGAGACAACCTATAATTAAGAAGGGGAAAATGCCGCACTGGGATTAATCAGGAATGGTTCTGGAGTGGTGTTAAGAACACACTTGTAGTTTTAATTTGCCTATTATTCTTATTTGGTTATTTGCAGTTGATCCCTTGACAACATCCACACACAAACACACAATGTGTTACTGGTCTACCGGTGGGGCCTCCAGCCCCGCCTCCAGAGGTCTGCCTGCTGCCAGACAGCAGTGTGAACTAGAATAATGAGCCTCCCATCAGTTTAATTGCCACACTCATCTCAGCCAAAGGCTGTGAACTATATGGGCGGCACAGATCAAAACCAATTAAAAGCATTAAATGACATCTGTGTAAGTGTGTGATCCAGATCACTCCAAGAACAAAAGCTTTCCCAAGGGGCCCTAATTGATTTAAAATAAAAGCTAGTTGTCATAGCTGAATCACAAGTGACTTATTTCTGACGTACATTTGACATCTCTAATGGAGTGCGAGATCCGACTGCGACAGGAGACGGTGCAGTAAGGCTTATATTCTGGTGCCAAATTGGCATCACAGTAAGACACAGGAGAGAAGCAAGACTAGGGAAATAGTTACCTAGTTAAGACTAGTTAAAACTAGGAAAAGCTTTCTCAATATTCTTGGATCCTTTTGTTTTGATTCATTTTGCTAGCAAAAGCAGTTATTGTGATCACTTTACTTATGGTAGCCTGACATCGTCGGGCACATTTGCAAATGCTTATAAGGCTGGCTCCTCCCGGTTCATGTAGATTTAAAAGGGGCCTCATTAACGGGAGCAGACCAAAATGCCTCTTGATGCAATTGGATGGACCGACAACCAATCAGAGTATCTAAACGTGTGACCCATCAACAGCAGCCATCTTGGTTGTTCATGACAATTCCTCAACGGCGCTCCCAGCTTCTCTGTGAGGCCTCGTATTAAACCATATCAGAGGAACGCTTGTCTTCTGGAAATCTGTCTGAGCGGGAGGTGGGCCGGATGCAGATGCCAGAGTAAATAAATAATGAGCTTCATGAGAGTCGTCAGGTTCGAAGGCCAGGAATATGGATTTCTCTTAACGTTAATGATTGAAGACTCTTCCATATCTTCCAATTTCACCCTATTATTTGATCCCTTAAAGTATTTATTATTTATTCATTTGTTCAATAAACATTATCTGAATACAAAACAATTACTCTTCCCATAGCTTCTTAATGTGATGGTTAATGAAAAATACTAAATTATATAGCTCCCATTATAATTACTCACTTAAAATTGAAACATGCTCTAAATAATGTGTTTGTTCTCATAAACACCTGCCTGATGCATTGTGTATTTGTTTATGTGAGCGTGTGTGTGTTGTGTGTGTGTGTGTGTGTGTGTGTGTGTGTGTGTGTGTGTGTGTGTGTGTGTGTGTGTGTGTGTGTGTGTACCCTCATTTGTGTGAATTTGTGTTTTTGACGTTAGCCGGTCCAATAAGCTCATTAGTGGGGTATTGACAGCAGGCCTCATGCAGGCCTCTCACTGGCTGCTTAATGAACAAGCAGTGTCCTTATTCTTCAATCACTCATCAACGATTCATCCTTGTTTCCCAATTTCCAATAAGGAAATTCAGGATCCATAAATCATTCATTCATTCAACAGCTTTCTTAAAGGACAGAATATTACGGCCCCAGTGCACTTTTTGATTATATATTCTGCATAATCATTATGCAGAAAAAAGTGCTTGCACCGGCCAGATCTGTAAATAGAATGAATTGAATTGACAAATAAGGGTGGTGTATTCAAAAAGTCTTCAGAATACACGCATGAATATGGTGGCAATTGATTGCATTCTGCTTATTACTCATCTGCCCCTCTGTTACTAGTATGATGCTAATGAAAGATGTGACAGGCTTAAGGGTGAACCAAACCTTAATGGAGCCTCCTTAATGGAGCCACCTTTATTAGACCCCCACCACACTCTATCATGTCTCCTGTGGACCGCTTTGGGCCCTATATAATCGCTTTACAATAGACCGTTGGAGGTTTATTGTACTCTGTGTGTAATTGTATCTGTCGAGTGAGGTATAGGTTTCATATACAACTATGATGGGAAAGAGCAGGGTGAGGTGTGCAAAAGCTCAACACTTAATTAGTTTGTGTCTATATGCACCAAATCAGCAGCCAGCCTGAGAAATGCCTTCCACTCCAAACATACACAAGAGTCTAACTCAAATGAAGGTTTGGATCAAATCGACGTTTAATTGCACCAGAGAAAAACCCCAGCACATAATTAGGAAACCTGGTCTGTTTTGACTCCAAAATGAGAAGTTGCTGTTAATAACATTTGGAAATAGGTATGGGGGAGGAAATTGGATTTGAAGTGTCATTTCACAATCCAATCTCCTCACGGATAGTATCTCGCTTTAAGACTAGGGAAGCTTTAGCAAGGTAGACATACACTCATGTTAATGCCTAACAACACTCACCTCGAAACTCAAACACAGAGCTTACATTCCTTGGATAGATTGCTATTGAGGAAATTGCTCACTGAAAAATGTGCAAGCTGAAAACACACAGAGGTTCAAGGCTATGCTCCTCAGCACAATGCCACCCAATGGGTGTCACTCTCCCCACGGGGCCGTCTGGGTCAGCAGGGCTACCCACCATGTGGATCCACCCTCCCCACGTGGTTGTGTCAATTTAAATTGACCAACATATTGACAAACACAATTTGTCAAATTAAAAGATAATTTTGCAAGTCAATTAAGTTTCAGTTTATCTTTAAACATATACTTTTAAGTATAAGACTGTGAAATAGTTACTGAGAGAGACTACACGCCCAACCGCTGAAGCTCCTGTTGACACGCTGCCTGTGTGGTCACACCAGCAACGGGCCGTTCTTTTGCTTCCCGGTGATTAAAGGCCCAGGATCCCTCGGCTAAACCCATCCGGTTACAGCCATGTTGGGGTTGATGACGTATGTTGCGCGAGACGAGATATGTAAGTTAGTTCTCTGAGCAGTTTCACACAAAACTAAATGTTACTTTACTGTTTCAGAACAAACTGTAACATTCTTGACTGAATGGACTTGAATTATCTTTTGAATTGACAAAAATCATGTGTTCAATTCATCGCAGAATTCAAAAGAGATGAAGGATTTGTCTATCGCAGTTAACTCCTGTACATTTTTTTTACGGACATGGCTTAAGTAATGGCTTATGTGCATGCCTGCCTGCACCTGTGTGTGCCAACACGTGCCTACGTGCACCTGTGTGTGTGTGTGTGTGTGTGTGTGTGTGTGTGTGTGTGTGTGTGTGTGTGTGTGTGTGTGTGTGTGTGTGTGTCTGTGTGTGTGTGTGTGTGGTGTGTGTGTGGTGTGTGTGAGCGTTCAAGTGTGCCCTTTACTGTGACAAGGTACGGCTAAAGTGTCTGCACCTTGGTATTACCTCCTCCATGCACTGATGACTCCCACCAGGGATCTGAATGGAAACTGCTGCAGAGAACTAAACCATAACCAACAAGGGAGAACAACAGGGAACAAACAAAGGAGAATAACAGGGAGAAAGACAGTAAGATAACCCGTTTATAAAACGGGTCGCCCCTTAACTGTGGTATAATGAGAACATTCCACAGCCTGTCGTGATCTATTGCTTAAACGTACATATGTGCAAAAAAAACGCAATATATTTTGATTGCTTTATGAACTGTTTGTATAACTGAACCTATGAAATAAAGGTCAAGTTGGGCATTTGAATATTGATATGTGTGTGTTTGCGTGCGTCTATGTGTTTGTGGGTGCTCTTATGCTTATAATTATGAGCACATATTTTAAGGAACTTTTTTTTCATTTGTTCATTAAAATGTATGCCGCAAGCTGTGCCAATGTACAACGGTCTGGAAATGTTCTGAGAATGGACCGGAGAGGGGCTGTGGCTGTATCTACTGGTGGTGAGGAAGACACTCTTACACTCTCTCTCGTACAAGACAAATACAGACTTCAGAATAGAGTAGGCTGGTGCCAAATCCAAGCAGATTGATAAAAGAAAAGAAAAGTAAAAGTACCTCATCTTGACCTGATAGTTTGTATCACAACACTCTATTAACTGGTTATGATATAGTGTTGATGGTCAATTCTGTTTTACAAAATAGTGTCAAATTATTGGAGACAAAATGAACGATTCACAGACTAACTGTCACTGTATTGCTTGTATGAAATCGCCCCTTAGCACAAATAGTCTAGTACAGTATGCGCCATCTTGTCTCCAGTAGGGAGGAGACACACAATATGAGGTAGCTCACAATCGGGCTGGAGTACAGTTAAGTATGTTTAACAAGTGCCCACATGCTTCCAAACCGGCATGTCCGCCATGCATCGCCAGAAGGCAATAATGGAGAGTCAACATGAGCATCAGAGGGTGGCGTTTACACACAACACGGCTCTCAGCACAAACGTGGCCACCTTCAACACACCCTCATGGACGTGACCTCATGCCTGCGGGAACGCAACAGCTCAACGTCATGATACACACGCGGCTGAGCGCGTATGCGTCATCATGCCAGCATGTGTGAAATTAATAAATTAACGCTAATCGGGTTTGTTATATTCCACATTTTACCACTTTACATTTAACAATTTTAAATACTGATGCAAATAATCCATACAAACATCCATGAGGAGCATAGTTACATTTATATTTATATTTATATCGCTATCACCAAATGACTATCAGCCCATAGATCTGTTGTGCCAGTGCATTGAGCAAGTCAAAGACTGGATGTGCCGAAATTTCCTTCAACTAAATGAGGACAAAACCGAGATAATTGTATTTGGTGCTAAAACCGAAAGGCTTAAAGTAACCCAACACCTTCACTCTCTGTCCCTGAAAACCTCAATCAAAGCCAGAAATCTAGGGGTTATCGTGGATTCAGATTTACATTTCGACAGTCACATCAAATCAGTTACAAAATCTGCATATTATCACCTTAAAAACGTAGCAAGACTTAGAGGGCTCATGTCTACCAAAGACTTACAAAAACTTGTAGGCCTTTATCACTAGCAAGCTTGATTACTGCAATGGTCTCCTTACAGGTCTCCCAAAAAAAACTAAAAGGCAACTACGGCTTGTTCAAAATGCGGCTGCTAGAGTTCTAACAAAGACCAAAAAAAATTGAACATATTACACCAATTCTTAAATCGTTATTTGGCTCCCTGTATGTCAGAGAATTTATTTTAAAATCATGTTGCTAACCTATAAATCCCTACATGGTTTAGGGCCAAAATATTTAATTGATATGCTTCACTACATAAGCCTTCTAGGCCACTAAGATCTTCTGAGACCAATCTGTTAATTATCCCCAGAGTCATCACGAAACATGGGGAAGCAGGATTTAGTTACTATGCAACAAATAGCTGGAATAAACTCCCTGAGGATTTAAGACTTGCCCCAACTCTTGACAGCTTTTAAACCAAGACAGAAGACTAAATCTATTTGCCTTTATTTTCTATCTATTTTTTATTGTATTACTAACTTTGCCTTTATTTTCTATTTTTACCAGAGACTGGGTTAGAGCAGAATCTGGGATGGAGTCCCAGAGAAAGGACCAAGTTCCTTTAGACCAGTGTTTCTCAACCTTTTTTGAGCAAACGCCCCCCATACCTTACCCTGATCCTCTGGCGCCCCCCCCCCCCCCCCTCCATTATTATTGTTAATTTTGTTTTGTTTTTTAATTGCGACACCCGTGGTTAGGCTATATCCATTACCAACTCCACTCCAACTCCTGCTACATTGCTTGAATAAAAAACTTCTGTGCCGTTTTGGTTTCTTCTGGACAAGAAAATGTGTATTCAGAGTTTTATTAAAAGGTTTTATTATTCAGCTATTGAAGTTTAATACGTAACAGTGCTTGTGTACATTTTTATTGGTTATTGAACTGTTAACCCGCGAACTTGGGTTCAATATGTGCACGAAAGACTCCCTTTGTTTACGTGACGTTGCCTAGCAACGCTGCGCATGTGCAGCCTTTATCCGCTTCGTTCTGAGTTGGAGAGTAGCAAGTTTTCGGCCAAATAGTAATTAAAGTAGTTTGTTACTATACAAGTTAAGCGCCTGTAACATCAGTGTTAAATGAGTATGTGCCGGTTGGTGTGCGTACCTTATGAAAGTGTTTATCGGTTTGCAGACGTAATGAGTGACGTTGCAGTGGTCTACATGTAATGCGCACGTTCTATTGTTTACAATTAGCATGCTAAGCTGAGTTAGCTTTATTCACGTCTTGTGTTGCCTTACTATGTAATATGGATGAGATTCATGTTGCTTAGTGTAATGCCCCATCCACCGCTTGCTTTGCATTTCCCGCAAACCAACCAGTGGAAGTCAGGGGAGGGCAAAATAGTTTCGGAAAGCACCACGCTGCTGCGATGAGGTGGATTTGTTTATCGGCGTTACTATGGCGATCATGACGGTACTGAGCATTAAGTAAAAAGTAGATGAGACGATAGAGGGGTTAGAAACCCATATGAAGATAGGCTTTTTATTTCAGTTTTTTTTGCACCGAAAATATTTGAAAACCATGAAAGTTTAAAAAGTTCAAAATAATGACCACTACACAAGCGAAGTTGTGACGCCCCCGTGTTCGTTCCCAGCGCCCCCCTAGGTTCTACGAACGCCCCCCAGGGGGCGCTGCCGCCCCCGTTGAGAAACCCTGCTTTAGACCTATGTCGAGTCGGGTCAGAGACAGTTGATCTTAAATGCATTGCACTTTCTAAAATGCTTTTTTTTTTTTTTAACTTTGCCTTTATTTTCTATCTATTTTACTTTTTTTTACTTATCTATTGTGTTATTTTATTGTATGACAATATGTGAAGCACTTTGAGTCTGCCTTGTGTATGAAAAGTGCTATATAAATAAAGTTTCCTTGCCTTGCCTATATAAATGATGTTTCAAAGTTAAAGAGTATGACCTATCGATATAATATATAATATTTTAATATAATATTTTAATATTATAATATTTGCTTTACTCAAACAAAACATTGGCGATTTTAAAAGGACCATGCGGTTTAAAGGAACTATGACGTAGTCCGATACATTCTCCGTGATAGGTCAGCTTCGATGCATGGGCGGGACGGCTCGTCTCTCATTGGTTTAAAGTAAATCGCTCTCTACTCGCCATTGGTCCATTCTGCGTGAAGCCTCAATTTGAAAACACTTCGGAAGTTACAAAGGAATATCAGGATAGAAGACTGCAACAAGGACGTTAATTAAGGTAGAACTTTATAACTTAATATCCTCGCATCGTTCCCGTCTTTTGCAGATGTAATCATGGCAAATATTGTATTAGTTTAATACAGAGAAGTCGTCGCATTGTTTGTCCTATTGCAGATTGCACCAATCCTAGCGCAGCTGTGTGTTTTTGTGCAGTTCAGTTCACTCTGCTCTTGCACTGTACCATCTATAGGTGATAAAGCAGTGGCGTGACTCAAACGAGTTCCTGAAACGTGTTGCTTCAAGAGGGCCAGCAGCACACCGACCCGATGGACGGAGGCGCCGGGGATCAGCTGCAGTGCTGCGCGGCGGTGGAGATGCTGAACGCCGCGGGTCAGGCCACCAAGCGCCAGGTCATCAGGAAAGCCACTGTTCTCCTGGGACGCAACGAGTTCCAGGAAATAATCCTTCGAATAGAAGATGGTAAAGTGCCTCAAAGCTACGTGCTGAAGGAGTTCAAGATGTTCACCAAGTTCGCCAAGGAGGGGAAATGCACTGTTAAACTGCTACCGGAAAACATCCAGGTTCTCATCTCCAACTGTCCCCCCGACCAACTGAACGTCTTCCTCAAGACCCTCAGTATCAAACATCAAGCATGGCAGACCCTCAAACCCCTGAGCTACCGGGATAAACTGAAGGCTGCTCTGCCCCGCAGCTTTGAAACGATCAGCCCTTTACAGCAGAGGGATGTGCAGAAGGCGAACGAACTGAGGAGCAAGGCTGCTCCCAAAGGCCTAGCAGACCGGACTAATAATACGATGAGGACTGGGGGACAGGGACAACAGGTCAAAAGGCCAAGAAGTGACTGTGATTCCAGCCCAGTAAGTTAACCGGAATAGACTCAACAATAGTATTATAATATTTAGATGTTTGTTAGAAATTTTGCACGATCTGCTTGCATTTTTTTTTGCATTTTTTTCATAATTCTGACAATTGCATTGTGGTTTCAGAGTAAGGGAAATCCCAGCAAGAGACCGGTGCTTTCTCTCCCGGCAGCTCGTAAGCTGAACAAAGAACAGGCTGCTGTCCTCACCGCTGTGCTGTCTGGAAAGAATGTATTTTTCACCGGAAGTGCAGGTATGGATGGATAGGTGTCTCATGTGCGAAGCTGTTTGCACACTACCACAACAAACACCAGCAGCCCACCTTAGGATGGGACACGGTCCCCAACAAAAAACGAATCTGACAGCAGCTCATCATCACCACCGAGTACGGCACATTCGTCCAATGTTGTGTTTTTGGAGCAGTGATTAAAGATTGCTTTTACTGCAAGTTGTGAACTTGATGTCATAGTGTAGTTCTCATGGTCTTTGGAACCGTCTCGATATTATGAGTAGATAAACAACCAGTAGATTATACTGCCACACACACACGCCTCCAATCAAAACATCTATCTGCGGCTGTATTCTTACCAGGCACAGGGAAGTCTTTTCTCCTGAAGAGAATCGTGGGCTCTCTGCCTCCAAAGAGCACTTACGCTACCGCCAGCACAGGGGTGGCTGCGTGCCACATCGGAGGGACAACACTGCACAACTTTGCCGGTGAGTTTCGCCTGACTGGACTGTGTGTGTGTGTGTGTGTGTGTGTGTGTGTGTGTGTGTGTGTGTGTGTGTGTGTGTGTGTGTGTGTGTGTGTGTGTGTGTGTGTGTGTGTGTGTGTGTGTGTGTGTGTGTGTGTGTGTGTGTGTGTGTGTGTGTGTGTGTGTGTGTGTGTGTGTGTGCGCGCAGTAAGAGACGGGCTGTGTGTGTGTGTTTCAGGGATCGGCTCGGGCGCCGCCCCCCTGGAGCAGTGCATCGAGCTGGCCCAGCGGCCCGGCGTGCTGCCGCACTGGACCCTGTGCCGCCACCTCATCATCGACGAGGTCTCCATGGTGGACGCGCCGCTGTTTGACAAGCTGGAGGCCATCGCCAGGTACATGCAACTCTTTTTGAGCGCCAGGACTCGCAACATACGAGTGTATAGTCTAGGTCAGTGGTGTAATAGTCTAGGTCAGTGGTTCTCAAATGGGGGTACGTGAAGGCACTCCAGGGGGTACGTGAGATTTTAAAATATACTTTTTTTTTTAAAGTAGCATCCATGCAAAACTCCTTTTTTTTTTTTTATAATTATTTAATAAATATTTCAGGGAAATATAAGTATAAGTTCATAAAATGAATTTTATATTCAGTAGGCTATTCAATTTATCATTATCCTTAAAACCCAGAGTCTCCCCCATACCAGGATGGTTAGACCCAACCTGTCATATGCCACCTGGCATCACCTGGCAATCACTTGGATCAACGATGGAGTCATGGTTGAAGCGTAGCAGCAATTCTTTTTGAAAACACGGAGGGACAAGTGGCAAAGGAGGCCAAAACAAAAATGCTTTGCGCTGGTTTAGGGGGTACTTGGCTGAAAAAATATTTCACAGGGGGTACATCACTGAAAAAAGGTTGAGAACCACTGGTCTATGTGAACTCTTTTGTGGAAGCCAGTGAGCGGCTCTAACTCTTCTGTCATGCATCTGAATAGTTATTTATTTTACTCTCAGATTTTGATTGTGTGCGTCTCCAGGAACTCGCCTCATCCTGACTCTAAGTGGCTTGGATAAAAGTGACGGCTAAATGACTTCAAAATGTGTCTCTTTATCAAACACAGAATAGTCACGTCGGTGTTGAGTAGTGAAAAGGTGGCAAAGATCAGCTTTTTGTCCTTGAAAGGGAGAACAGGAGTTGGACTAAAATAAAACCTTTTAAATAAGCTTTAATGTTTATTCTGGATCTCTTGAGGCTGTTTGAAGCACTTAGTTTTTGCCCGTATTGATTTCCATGAGTTGATTTAAACTTCTCACCTGTGTGCTCTTGCCGGTGAAGATGTCTTATTCTCCCCCCCCCCCCCCCCCTCCCCCTTGTATTTAAGAAGGGCTTTAATCTGGTTCTGGCTGGTTTTAACCAGCCTTTGCGAAGGGTCTCTAAAGGGGAGAATTCTTACGATGTGTGGTCTGCATAAAAAAACCTTTTCTCTAGCTGAAAGCATCCCAGGCCTTAATAAACCCTATGGGGGACACTGAAAGAGACTTTTCTGAAAGATTGTCCAAAAAACAACCCAGTGCTGGGCGTCACAAATTAGGTGAAATGGATTGACTTTGTCTGCTTGTGTGCATGTTTGTGTGTATAGTGCTTGGCTAATGCGTTCCTAGATGAACGTCCCCATTTCCCCCTCACTCACACGCATTATGGTCTCCCTACTCTAAACGCGTCCTCATCTCCATGTAACTACCCAGGGTCTAAGCACCTTCCACTGACTGTACCTATTCAATTTGATGGTTATTCAAATTTGCAGTTAGCCTAATCCTTATTCGCTCGTTCTGCATTATACACGCAAAAGGATGGTTTTCTGCTGCTTCTGCTGCTGAATATGTGACGGCATTAATTGATCAAGCAAAACAAATGTTTGTCTCAAAGAAATACTGTCCAAGTTCTCATTGAACAGACTACAAGCAGGGTGTCCGCGCATCCTTAAAAAGTCTTAAATTCATGTTTCTAAATTTAAGGCCTTAAAAAGTCTTAAATTCGTTAAAAATGTCATATGCTGGTCTTAAATACTGTAACTCAAGGTCTTAAATTTTTCGGGGCAGGACTATTTATTTATTTATTTTTCTCGCGGGACTTTTCGGGAAGGACACGTAGAGAGGCTTCTTTCTTGCTAGATACTCGGTCGGAAACATGCCGTTAAACTGCACTTGTACTTACAGCTTTTGAACCAGAGAGCACTGAGTAGCACTTTATGTTCAATAAACAGACAAAAGGTCAACTTGAATGAGTCTCATTGAGTGACACACATGCTATGCTTGGGTTGTAATACAGCGGGATCCCCCCCCACCATCGCGTGCTTTAGGTCTTCAATTTCATTAAAGGTGGTATTAAAAAGGACTTAAAAAGTCTTAAATTTGACTTGCTGAAACCTGCAGATACCCTGTACAAGTTTGTGTTGTATGTGTCGACCACCAGGCAACGGTGGATGGATGTCTGCAGTCATTAACGACACAGATCCACAGTTTGAATGCCTACCGTCTTAAACCAACCGTTTGCGTGACCTCTCTGGCGGCAGGTCGGTGCGGCGTTCCACAGAGCCGTTCGGAGGCATCCAGCTCATCATGTGTGGGGACTTCCTCCAGCTGCCTCCTGTCTCCAAGGGGAAGGAGAAGGCAGTCTTCTGCTTCCAGGTCAGATGATGCCGTAAGGCACTCAAGTATTGGATGGTTGCCGGTGGGCTTCTCATACAGAGCTGCCACAGAGCTGCAGCCCAAAGTCACCTGAGGAAGGGGAGGGGCAGAGAGCAGATTATCTACGGCACCTATTTTAACGAGATTCTCACTGAGGAAATCTTTTCAATCTTGGTCCTGTCTCAAGTTCCCCAACCGCTGTTGTAATTTCCACCTCTCTACCAAAAGGTTTTGTGGCTTGATTGAGTTCCAGCTATAAGGTAGTAGGTTCAATCTCCAATCTATGCAGCTCCCTTGAGCATGATGCTCAAGGGAAAGCAAAAAAAGCAAAAAAAAAACTTGATCAGTTGTTGGGATGTTGTTGGTGCATCTTCCCCCTAGCGGCTCACTAGTGACCTGTCTATACTTACCGTAAACTGCTTTAGATGAAGCATCTGCTAAACGACTAGATAAATCGATAGAGTTGCACATGTCTTCTTGCCGACCTCTGTACTGTAATTGGTCGCTGGTTTGCTGGGAATTCTGTCTCCCGAGGGAGCTCTGCCTGACCTCTCCCCCCCCCCCCCTCCCCTGGGCTGCAGGCCCGCAGCTGGAGGAAGGTGATCCAGGTGAACATGGAGCTGACGGAGGTGCGGCGACAGACTGACCAGTCGTTCATCTCCCTCCTGCAGGCGGTGCGCGTGGGCAGGTACGGTCACACTTAAAGTCTACCTAGTCACACACGCCTACGTGGTCATCAGTCAGTTGACGTATTTTTATCATCAAATGCGCAGTATACCATGGTCATCGGGGTTCTTATGACACAGTGGTCATTTATGTAGTTGGAGGCATAAGTAAAAATAAGCTCACAAAAAACAAGAGGATGGGATTTTTTTAATTTTTATAATTCAATAGATATATATTTATTTATTTACTCCATTTATTATATCAATGGTTTTCAGGATCACTGAAGAAATCACCGCAAAGCTGATGGAGAGCGCCTACAACAAAATCGAGAGGGACGGTATCCTGGCAACCAGGCTGTGCACGCACAAGGATGATGTGGAGCTCACCAACGAGAACAAGCTCAAGCAGTTACCAGGTTTCACTTGTTGTCATTTTTATTTATTTCCACTTTTAGTTGGCTGCAACTTCCGCCGTATTATGATGCGGAAACAAGGTACCTTTGGTCGTGAGAGACTGATGACAATTGCCCCAAAGTCTTTTTAGTGGCTGAGTCATATCAGCAGCCTTCAAATAACGGCACAACGGAGACACCTCTCGCCTTTTTTCTTAGGATTTTAATTGTACGTGCTGTGTGCTCTTCTGTCTGTCTGTCACCTATTGTTCTTGTCTTATTCATCTGCCCGACTGGTCAACCTTGTTTCAGTACTGTTTCAGTGTTTGCGGTGTTTTAAATAATTTGGGCCATTTTGTGTGGTAATCTCGTCGATTTAGTTTCATTCCCCTTTTGCTGGACCTATGGTGATGAAAGCAAAAAAAAAACAAGTGATGAGAGAGTGTGCTGCGGTAGAGCCAGCGTTCCCTCAGCGGTGGATCAACCAATGCTGGGTGACGGAGAACGCGACACTAACTGACACCAGTCCTTAATGAGGGCAGTCATTTTAATGCATGTTTGGGACATTCATTATACTGCAAATGTCAGGGCTTCCATCAGTGGGGCCAGAGACTCTGTAGAGAGCTTCAAGACGCCACTTAAAGTACCATTATAACGAATAGGATGCAAAAGAAATGGAGGAAGAAAGAAAAGTATTGCATCCTAAAAGGATGCTAACCCAGATAATTACCATAATCAGTAATTACCACCACTAGTACACCACACCTGTGGCAATCATGGTGTACTTTGTGACTTTTTTCCTCGTTCTTATTTTCTTTTGAGTCACAGACATGCGTTTTTTCTTGGCTAGACTGTCATTATGATCTTTCATTAATGTTGTTGATGCATTTTGCATGTTGACCATTAAGTACTACAGCACCAATCTATTGTTGTCCTCTCCCCATCCCTCAGGATCTGCGCACGTGTTTGAGGCGTTGGACAGCGACCCGTCCCTGGTGAAGACCATCGACGCCCAGAGCCCTGTCAGAAGAGCGCTGCATCTCAAAGTGGGCGCCCAGGTAGGGACACTTTGATTATACTTTTTAATTTTTTTTAAATTATGTCTCATCCTAGCCCTAGTCCCATTTGTGACCCTAAAATACAGTGAATAGCATGATCATCCTTTATGGTCACCAAATAATACTATTGAAACCATTTCAGTATAATACATAAGTATTTCAGTATATGGGGGGCGGCATTAGCTCAGGAGGTAGAGCAGATAGGCTGGTAACCACAAGGTTGCTGGTTCGATCCCCGGCTCCTCCTAGCGAAGTGTCGTGGTGTCCCTGAGCAAGACGCCCCTCACCCTAATTGCTCCTGACAAGCTGGCTGTCTCCCTGCGTGGTTGACTCCGCCGTCGGTGTGTGAATGTGTGCATGAATGGGTGAATGTCAGTCAACACTGTAAAGCGCTTTGGATAAAAGCGCTTTATAAATGAGGACCATTTACCATTTATAAAACCCAATGACGTTCCTCCCAATGTTCTTGATGGAATCGCAAGTTTGACCCAATGAATGGTCGTGGGCTTTATATTCTGTTTTGGCGTTGTAAACATTTTAGATTCCTACTCAAATGGCCATAGCTGACCTGAGCAGTGTATTCTGTCCGAGGGGAAATTGTAATTGTTTGACGCTATACTTTCTCTCCAGTGTAGTTTTCCAAATTATGTATTGTCATGGAGGGGGAGAAAAAATTGACAATGAGGTAACCGGTTGTCATGGTGAGAAATGACCTTCAGTTATTCAAACCAATTTGGTGCATTGAGAGAAGGTGTGGTGAAAGAGTTCACCTGCAGAGAGAGAACACTTTCAGCCAGCATGGGGGAGGGCACTTTGGGAAAATTGGGATGTAGAAATCGTATGTAAAATTGCGAGGAGCCATTTTGACATTTCTATAATGATGCCTAATCGCTGAACATCCTGTGTGGTTTGTCACGTATCTGAACCTCGTTATGCAGCCACCAAGTTATTTTATTTTCTTTTTTTTTGGCAAGTTTGTAATTGCTTCCAACTTTTTGGGTTTGTCGGTTTAATGGTACGGTCATAAGTTATTGTACTGTCAAATAAGTCAAATCCACAAACCATAAATGGAACCGTTTACACCACCACAAAGCTCACAATTTCTATCAACGTAAATCTCCCCCCTGTGAACACTGTTCGGTGGTATGTGAAGGAAGAGGTTTAACGCCCGTGTTTTGTGTTTGAAGGTCATGCTCACCAGGAACCTGGAGGTGGAGCGGGGTCTGGTGAACGGAGCGAGGGGAGTGGTGCTGGGCTTCGAACCCGGCAAACAAGGTCACTATTTACGTGTTTATTCATAGCCTTATTTGTGCATGACTGTCCATGCGTGTGCCCCACATAACGCAATGGAAATGACGTCGTTGAGATGGATAGCGTTGTTGCTACGGCCTCCTGCTCCTTCATGTTGACAGGGTCTGGTTAATGGTAACTTGCTTAAATTATACTTGGGTCAAGTCATTCTTTTAAAAATTAATGAAATTAATCTTAATTTAAAGAAATGAGAGACTCACCAGACATGAGTCCTATCAGACACGACTGACGTGAGACTTGGATCAAATGAACCCTCAATGCCGCACTAACTCTACCAACCTGACCACAGGTCTGCCCCGCGTGCGTTTCCTGTGTGGCGCTACAGAGGTGCTGAAACGCGAGCGCTGGATGTTCAAGGTTGGGGGCGGGCTCTACGTCAGCCGCCAGCAGCTGCCACTCAAACTGGCGTGGGCAATCTCCATCCACAAGAGTCAGGTGAGTGGGTTCCCCGGTGGATCTTCCTGATATAGCACACTAGGGGGGGGGACTCCTCTGTCTACATGGGCTTCCACCACATGCATTTAGATTTAAATTGCATATCCAGAGATGATGAGGGTAATTAAAGTGTGTGTGTGTGTGTGTCATAGAAATTTAAAGGCTATTAATGAGTGAGGGGCACTCTAGGGGAAACTGCAGACATTTTCATAATTAATCTTTGGAACCTGAAAAGGCTTCTGCAATCACAAATAGAAACATTCACTGCCCCTTCCATGACTCATTATTTTAATGGAAAGATTACGTGCGTGAGTGATGAGATGAATTGCTGTCCTCTGGGTCTAATTAAAGATGCACATTCAAATGCAGTGTAGAATTATTGTTGCATCTAGCGGGACGGAATTGGCAGAAATGTAATATTTGATTGTTTTAATCGCTGTATAATCCCATGAAAATAAGGTGTTTTTTTTTTTTTTACCTTTTTTTTTTTTAGAATGAGGGCTTTATATCTCCACAGGGAGCCAGTCCTAAAATTATTTTTCTTAATTTCTTTCATAATTTTGCAAGCATCTACGGAGTCCAGTATGTTTTTTATTTTTTTTTGTTTGTTTTCTCTCTCCAACTTAACTTTTACTGCCACTAGCCAGACATCCCGCACAAACTCTCTTCTGCCTCAGGTGGTGTCGTACCGGAAATCACCACCCTGTGTAGAACAATATATCTTTCTTACCGGCACGGTTCCGCTCTCTGGTTCAGAATCGGATTGACCTAAGGTCACTTTCTGGAACGTGACGGGAATCTGTTTAATTGAGTTCATGGGCTATTGCACAAATGTCACCCTGGTTTGATGTATGTCTTCGAGCAAGATGCAGAGCAGTAATGGCGTTTTCTCAATTGGCACTATTGGCCGAACAGTCGTGGCGGACTGACTAGCGACTACCAGTTTAAAGGCGCAGATATCATTGTGTGTGTCGCCTTCTGAAACAACCCAAACACATTGAATGTGTCTACTCGGATCACTCGGATGTTATGCTAAACTATAATATAAAACTTAATTGGAAATTAAAGAGAGAGTGTTGCGTCATCAACTCAGCGCGTCATCGTGTATGTGTCGTGCATCGTGAGTGTAGAGGAAAAAGACATTACATACATACATACATACATACATACATACATACATACATACATACATACATACATACATACATACATACATACATACATACATACATACATACATACATACACTCACTAACTAACTAACTCGTTTTTAGTGTACACCCAGTGAGTGAGTTCCGTTTGACTTTAGACCAATTGGAAATCGTTGTGGAAATTCTTCAAACTCGTATATTGACAACGCATTTTTAAAATTTTTTAAAGTTTTTAAATTAAAAAAAAAATAATAAAGTGTAACAAAAACTTATTCTAGTAAAGGGTAAAAGGAGTCTCTGAGGCCACACAACACGACAAGAGTTTGAAGCGCTGTAGTCAGCCCCGAACAGGGGGCACACTGCCGTGTTAAAGGGGACATATTACACCACCAGGTGTGAGTGTGATTAGCCCTTACGAGCCGTTTTGAAAATGTGCCACTTCTGACATCACAGGTTGGCGTGTCCACCTAGATGTGTGCTGGATAGATCAGCCTACCAGCCTACCCAGTGGACCGTAGCAAATGTTGCTCATCCATCCGTCATACACGCCCACCTGTGATGTCAGAAGCGGCACATTTTCCAAACGGCTTATGACAGCTAATCACACTCAGTTTCCAATTGGGTCCACTGAGAACATCTCAGTTATCACCAAGGGGCGACACAAACAGTGAAATGGTTGCTATAGATGACTAGGGGGTCTCAGGGACTTGGGAACATGGCTTATGGAAATATCCATTACAAAATATGACTTGTTTTGTTTAAGTTTGAAATAGCAGAACATTTGGGATTTCAATTTGACGTTTTAAAGTTTCAGTTAAGATGTCTCTGTTCAGTTTACAACAGGACCTCATACGAAGCTAATCCTTCGCTTGGGTGACCCCAGTAGATTATTCTTTCATTGAAGTTGAAGCCCAAGCATAAGCTTTTTTTTATTTTATTTTTTTTATGTTGTACCAGGGAATGACGCTGGACTGTGTAGAGATCTCCCTGGCTCGCGTGTTCGAGTCCGGCCAGGCGTACGTGGCCCTCTCCCGAGCCAAGACCCTGGAGGGGCTCCGGGTCATGGACTTCGACCCCCGGGTGGTCCGGGCTGACCCGGACGTCCTCCTCTTCTATAAGCAGCTGAGGAAGGAGAGGCTGCTGCTGCAGGTGGGTGTGGTCTTAAAACGGCTCAGCTTACAAACCTCTAGTGTTGACCACCCCAAAATAGCTGGATACCTCTGCGGTCTTGTTTACATTCACATTTCACAACTGATTTTGTGTATGTCGTTTTGGGATAAATGGTCTTGCCTTGAGGTTATAATGTTGGATATTATCTTGAAGATATAATTACATTTTCTTTTTGAAGAAATAATCAATGGAAATGTCCGCTGTATTTTTCTATTTCAAATCGAGGCTAAAAGTACAGATTATTCTTTCCCTCTCTCTAGGCCTCCATGGATGAATTTGTTGGCAGACCCAAAAAGGATAACCACTTGCGGTAGTCTCTTGACTGCCTCCCACCTGTGCACCATGTTTACTTTAGACTTCAGCCCTGTACGTAATGAATCATGTTATGTCCCGAGTGTAACAACTGAGTGCTCTCTGGACAGATTGGAGCTATACCTCCCCCTACCTCCCCAAAAGTGCAGCACAACATTTTATTTATTTTTATATTCATTTTTATTTATAACTGTTTGGAGAATTGTGTTTTTACAGAAATAAAGTGTCATTTTAATAACTGTTGTCAAATGACTCTTATATTAAGCTGTGGCATTAACAAAAAAAACCTGGTGCAACCCTAGTTTGCAAAACCTTTTAAAGATCCCATAACATGTTTTTTTTTAGGGTTAATAATTGCATTTGGGGGGAGGGGGGGTACTACTAGAATAGGGCTACATGCCTTTATGTTAGAAATACCGCTTATTATTCTCACTGTTCAGTTCTGCAAAACTTGTTTCAGCCTCTTTCTAAAATGGTCTGTTTTGTTAATGTCTCATTAAGGCCCCCCTCCTGAGTAGCCCAGTCTGCTGTGATTGGTCGAATGCTTTGCGTGTGCGTCTGCAAATTCCCACCTCAGAAGTTGTAAACGTAGCGGGATGCGCGACTCTGACGTCACTCTATTACAGAAGTAAAGTATGGGCGCAAACTTGAGGGGTGTTCTCGGTGGGCCGAATACTCCCTCTGGCTCTGACTTATTTTTCTAGCTTGGCAGACGTAAAACATGTATACATACGTCATAAGTCTAAAGCAAAGGGAAAATCGAACCGCATGATATCACCCCTTTAAGCATGTTGGCAGTGTTGTGCAAGTTCATACTTCACATGAACTAGTTCAAAGTTCAGTTCATACAAAAGAATTAAGAAATTCACGTTCATAGTTCACCAATTCAGTTTTGAACTAGTTTGTGTTCAGTTCATTGAGTTTTTTAGAAATTGAAAAACTATTGTGCTTATCTTATCTCTTATCTCCTCTCTGCCCATCACTAGAATCATTGTTGTGGATATTATTTGTACACCTGTTTCATTCATCACAACTAAGGCAGTAACTCTTTAATAATCATGTCATCTGGATCTAAGCATCAATTCAGAATGTCACAAAATCTGAACTAGTTCAAGTTCTTTAGTTGAAATTTTGTTACGTTCAGTTCATAGAAAAATGAACTTGTTCAATGAACTAGTTCATGCACAACACTGCATGTTGGTAACTTGGTTTTAAGCATACTCTGAATGAGATGTGTCTGCTGTTGTATAGACATAATTCTTAAAGGGTTTGATATTATGCGATTGCCTTTTCCTGTGTTTGCTCCAGTCCACTGGGTAGGCTGATCCAACACATCTCGGTGGACACGCTTTTAAAGGCTAATCACACTCACAACTGATGGCATATCCCCCCTTTAAGGTTTCAGGAACTTGGGTCGTGAAAAATAAGGAACAGCATTATAGTTGATCATAAAATTATTTTATTATGACTTGGAATATAAAGTCAGTTACTTGAGTCAGTCCAAAAGTCTTGGAAAGCCCACGCGAAAGTTGTTTTCAAATGTTTTCACAATAAAACACTAGAATAACTACCGTTAAACAATTTCCCTGAAACATATTGTACAACTCTAGCATTTCAAACCGCTTCCCCACATTAGTGGACATAACCAACGGAGACCGGACAAGGCAGATGGTTCACTTGACGCTGTGGAAGAGCTTGTGCGCCACCTGTCATAGAGATAAAATGGTATTTTAGAAACAATATCCCCATTCACCCGTATTGCAGTTTCACATGACCAATACCAATTAGAGGCGTCATCGTTGGACTACGGAAGAGGATTAGGGCCACGTGTGAATTTTTTTTCTTTAATCTCAAAAATTTGAAATTAAAGTCAGAACTCTCAAAAAAACAAAGAAAACACACGTAGCCTTAATCCTCTTCCGTATTGGACCGACAGGTGTTGCTCATCACATAACTATGGGTCAACTCGTTTTATGAACCAGGGCACACGTAGACTTATCTTGCTTAGCTTCTTCTTCTACGCGTGTCATGGTACATAAGCAGCACAACTCATGGTTGTGATTCTTTGCAACACTTCTGTATTTGTCAGTACGACAACCGACGCCCTCTGAAAAGGCTCCGTTTACGTACACAATGGTCCCGCGCGTGGAGGAAGTCAAACAGCTCCTCTGTGCACTCCTCCGTCGTGTTGGACCTGGCGCCCACCCTGGCGTCGCATGTCTCCAGACGCTCCTTGTAGTGCGCGCAGTGCTCCGTCTGTGCACACTTCTCCCGTAGCGCGTCCAAGGGGTCCTGTGAGGCAACAGTCAGTCACTACACACAGGAGTACGATTTCAAAGCGGCCATAGTTGTCACCGCCTTGTTCCGAAGTGGCGCAGCATCATCAGAAAGACCCTATAATATGTTATGGCTGCTGCACAAACACATACCACCAGGTCTTCCTCCTCTTCCTCCTCCTCCTCTTCCTCCTCTGGTGTCTCCTGTCAACATTAAAAGATTGAGTGGCTGTTATATATTTAGAAGGACTTGGTCTGGTCCTTCTACAACCTTTGAATCCCGATGAGTATAAAGTAGTTTTTACAAATTTGATTTCTAAAAAAGTATCATACAAAACACAAGTGTGTATACAATTTACAATATTAGAATCTGGAAACCACGCGAGATGTTCCAACGACATCTTGGTTGACCCCGATATAATTAACCCGATGCTGGTGCACTGACAAACGAATGTGTTTTACCATTTGGTAACATAACATAAACATTAGTATTCATTGTGGATGGATGTCGTATACGTTTAAACAAATGTAAGACATCAAATTAGGAGTGTATTCCCATACGGCGATCATAATGGCGCTTGCATGTTCTGTAACTTTGATCACTGGTTACTTTTCATGACACTCCGTAAGTTATATACGGTTATGAATTCAAAAAGTTTACCTCCTCGTCTGGGTCGTCGTACGCGATCATTTTGTTTTCGAAACCCATGATTAAAGTTCCTATTTGGCCGAAATTAATCTCCGGAGTGGATTGATTTACTTGGAGGACGTTTTAGGTCACACGCAGGAAACGACTAGAAGCTTGGCCGGATAGGAACGTTGTTCTTGTTCTCTGCAGTTGGTTCCGGACTCTTGTAGCCGTCGGACCTCAAAATGTCAGCGCCGGCGTTCATAAACACAGCATTTCTGCTCAGGAAAATTCGGGATTTGCGATCCCTGACACCCAGGCGAACACGAGTGAAAACGAAATGGGTATGCTCTTTGCGGCACGTATTTTCCAAAAATAAAATTAATTGACGTCAGCTATCTTACAGCAATGTTTAATTCTCAGAATCAAAGCAAACTCCACAAGGACATATTCTGTTCATATATTATGGACTGTACAATAGGTGCAGGACTGGTGTATTTACCTTTAGCTTATTGGGTAAACATGAGTCTCCTGTCCAATTCAAGTTTTGTTCATGGAATGGAATAGGTCTTTACAAAACATATCCATCACAGAATCACTATATCACATCATTTTATGGACAATCTCATTGATAGACTGTTAAAATAACTGCTACCTGGACATCTTTTGTGAACAACTCTGGAACTGTCAATATTCCTCTCAACAGGCCACCTCCCTGCCCAGGCACCCCGCCACCAACATGGCCCTGCAGAACTTTGACGCCACGTACGGCCTCCAGCTGGGCCCGCTGTGGCCCTCGGTGCGCTGCAGTCTGCTCTCTGAGAGGAAGTACGGAGCTCTGCTCAACAACTTCTCCGACCACCAAGCCGTCGCGGCTGACCTTCAGGACCAGGGCTGCTGGGACTTTGTTAGCCCCACACGACTGGAGGGTGAGATGGACATGCAGATTAACGTTGCAGTGGATTCTTTATTCAATTCATGTTTCATTAAAATGCCACTACTCTATATATATATTATATACTATAAACTGGTCATGTACCTTTTTTAAATAATAATAATAATAACTGAATGGCCACAGTATAGGTTGTGCTCTTATTCTAATGCAACCGTCCTTCTCATTGATGGTACTCGTCACAAGAACTATGAAATCCCTCCTTTTTTAGAATACTATGACAGATTGCAGTGAAGACTATTTCTCATATGAATTAATGATGTGTCTTTTTCACAGCTCCCATGTCATCCATCGGACCTGAGACAGGAGGAGGACCTGACGACGTAGCGGAGAGCTCTGACCTCAAGAGGTCTCACGGCGGCAATCAAGACGATATCCCCCTCAGGCTCAGCTCCAACATCAGGTGTTTTGTTTTCCCAAGAGCTGACATCACAAGATTCAAATCGGCCAGGTGACTTTTTAAACTGATGACACATCAAGTTTATCGATCCTTATGCCGTCTTAAGTTGTCCGCTTCACCTGTGATGTTAACGTGATTGTTCCTTTATCTTTCATTATCGAAATGCATCTAATGGCATTTAATTGTTCCTTTCCGCCTTTCATTCACATACATACAGTATATATCTGGGAAGTACGTGAGAAGGAGAACTTTTAATTTGAAGTGAATATAAGCAATGTGTCCTTTGGTACGGCTCAGACCAGATCAGAGCCGGCTGCTGGGATACTACCTGATGGACGCGGCCTCCGTCCTGCCCTGCCTGGCGCTGGACGTCCAGGAGGGCCACAGCGTGCTGGACCTCTGCGCCGCCCCTGGAGGGAAGACCCTGGCCCTGCTCCAGACTGAGGCCATAAGTACGTTTTCTAGGTCTCATTCATCGCTTGATTTGGGCTTCATCTGGGGGCAGGATAGGGTAGTCTGGTTGAGGGGGGGTTGAGTACTTGGGACTGGGACTGGGTTTGATCCCCAATGTCTGCAGTCCACCGAGAGCGAGATTCCGAACCCCCTGAACTTAATAACATGTATCTGAATTCACTGTTAATCAATACAATCTGAAATCTGAAATCTGAAAAATAGGCAAATAATTATAATACTTTCACCTACTCTGTGTGTGTTTGTGCGTTGGGTGTCTCTGCGTGTGTGTATATGTGTGTGTGTGTGTGTGTGTGTGTGTGTGTGTTCTTTTCCCAAAGGGTTCCTCAGCGTCAACGACTCCTCCGTGGCCCGGACGTCCCGTCTGAAGAGCGTCCTGCACAGCTTTGTTCCCAAGCACCTCCTGTCCACCGACCGGCTGCGGGTCACCTCCTTCGACGGCACACAGTGGTCCGAGTTCGAGAGGAACACCTACGACCGGGTAAGCAACGAGGGTCAGTGGATTGGTTTCCATTGTTGTTGTTTGACATTAGGCGGGGGGGGGGGGGGCCCATTGGTTCACCGTTACAAGCCGTTTTGGAAACCTTCCCCTTATGACATCACAATTTGGCGTGTCCACCTAGATGTGCGCTGGCTAGATCAGTCTACCAGCTCAGCCCAGTGGACCGTAGCAAACGTTGCTCGTCTGTCCAGCACACATCTAGGTGGACACGCCCACTTGTGATGTCATGAGGGGATGATTTCCAAAATGGCTTGTAACGGCTAATCACACTCACACCTGGTGGCACGTCATGGGACCTTTAAGACTCAGTCCTCACCGCAGCGACCGGAGTTCGATTCCTGCCCATGGTCCTTTGCTGCATGTCTTCCCCTCTATCTCCCATACCTTCATGTCTTATTGACTCTACAATAAAGCGGATCAAACCTTCAAAACAAAATCTTAAAAAATATATATATATATACATTAGGCTCTGCTGGTTATCTCACTCAACATCAGCTTTGACACCATGATTTAATTCCTGGCGGTTAGTGAAGTATTATCTATGTTGTCGTCATCGTCCTCTGTCTCCTCCTCCAGGTGCTGGTGGACGTGCCCTGCACCACAGACAGACATTCAGCCACAGAGGAGGACAACAACATCTTCAGTAAGATGAGGACGGGCGAGAGGAAGAGGCTTCCCCAGCTGCAGACGGACCTTCTGCTGTAAGAAGACTAAAGCCGTTTCTCAATACCAAGTACGCGGACTACGTTCTCGCGGACTTGGAAGTACGTACTTGGCAAGTCCGGACTTTCAAGTACAGACTCCCGAGAACGCGAGTACGCACCTGCAATTGGAACAGCAGCGGACTCGATGCTGCATTCTGGGATATTTAACGGTCCCAAGTCCACACGAGTCACCTCCGATGCATCCTCGGTAGAACGGCCTCATCGAGAATGCATCGAGAACACACACGGGTTTTACGACAGTACTCGCGTTCTCGCGTACTTGGAATTGGAACAGTGCTTGGGCCACCACTGATGACGTTTACCGAGAACGCAAGTACACGAGAACGCACGAGAACGTGAATTGAGAAACGGCTTAACCCTAACCACTGCAGCACATCAGGCTGGGGTCTGGGGAACAGGCCCTGCTCTGAGCTTATTGGAATAGTTTGGATTTTTTTAAATGAATATTCCTTGAAAATTTCGGTTTATGAATATAAAAATAATAATTATGTGTGTATAGATATTTTCTTTTTAATCCAATTTGACATACAGTTGAATGAAGAGAATGAAGAGACATGTGTGAAGGAGCCTGTAGAGGCCAGGAATGCGTCCATGCATACGGACATGGTAATAACTAACGTGACTCTGTGATGGGGACGTTCTCCCTCTCAGGGCGGGGGTCAAGGCGGCCCGTCCAGGCGGGGAGGTGGTGTACTCCACCTGCAGCCTCTCCCAGCTCCAGAACCAGTACGTCGTCCAGCAGGCCCTCCACCTGGCCCGCCAGGAGGGCATCCACCTTCAGGTGGGTGACACGCACGCACGCACACGTACGCGCGCGCACATGCACACGCACACGCGCACGCACACATTGACAGACAACATGCCACACACACATTGACAGAAACACATTGACATACAACATGACACACACATTTCATACAACATGAGACAAACATGTCACGGGTTCATCAAATGTATCAATATAAAAGTATCTGTATTTATTACACTGCGAGGTCACCAGGGTTTGAGTTACGAGCCAATGGGAGCTCAGCTCCCATAAGTGGCTGCCTGAGCTCCCATGAAGGCAGTAAAATCAACCATCTGTGGGGGCTCTAATACATGATGAACATCCTTTGTTTTAATCCAAAATATTACAATGTTCCGGTAAAAAGGTACAAGAAAAACGTATTTTAAAAAAAGGCAACTATTTTCTCTGGTGAATCAACATAATGGCTGCACACAACGCCAAGCCGCCAATTAGTGCCAAGTACCCCAAGTACCTTAAGTACCCTAAGTACCCGATAGGCGCGCAGATTTTACTAGTCGGTACTCGAGCAAGACATATATCATTTTAGATTTTTTTGTACGTGACCTTGGTCTACGCTGTCTTTGTAACGGTAAGATGATTGCGTTTACTTTTTTGAAAGCTCTCTGGTTGTGTGAACAAAATAAGCAGTTTTCTAATTTGTGTGTGTGTGTGTGTGTGTGTTGGAGTCGGAACACGTAGTCAAGAGCAGTGAAGTCTCTCTCTCTCTCTCTCTCTCTCTCTCTCTCTCTCTCTCTCTCTCTCTCTCTCTCTCTCTCTCTCTCTCTCTCTCTCTCTCTCTCTCTCTCTCTCTCTCTCTCTCTCTCTCTCTCTCTCTCGGCTGTTTAACTCTGCCCCTAACATTTTTGAGACCCCCACTAAGCTCAGATTATAAGTGGAACACTGGAGGTAACTAATAAGGACGAACTACCAATGGTCTGATCTGCCATTGTGTGAACACATTCTGTTCTTTGAACACATTCTGTGTTCAAAGATGACTTGGGTCCCTTGGGTACATGAAAGGTACCCTATATATATATATATATATATATATATATATATATAAAAACATTTGCTCATATTTAATAAACATCCCATTGTATTTGCATTAGTGGTGAAACTATAAACTCCAACCATGTATGTTCAGCGCAAATTCATCATCAATTCTAATTTAGTTCCTGTTCTTCGAGCAGGTCGTCTCTCTGCGGCCTCTGGTGCACGCCTTCGCCGGAACCTTCCACTTCGCCCCGGACCTCCTGCTGGGGGAGATGGTCGTCCCCCACCTCACCGCAAACTTTGGACCCCTCTACATGTGCCGGCTGAGGAGGCTGTGCTGAGGCCCACGGGGGTAACCGTGCACCTTAAAGGACACGTGCGTGAGGACGGCGCCCGTTGGCTCTCTGACGGTTGCTATGGCCCACGTGAAGGCCTCACTCCGCTCACCTCAAAGGCTCTTGTTGTTATGTTGCAGACGGACCATTGGTCAGCCATTGTTTCATAATGGAGTCCTGTAGGTCAGCAATAACAACTTGTGAAAACCAAATATCCAGTTTAAAGTAGAATCCAGACACATTGGCAAATGTACAGTATTGTCCCCTATTAAAGACGAACATGAAGCACGTTTACATCCTGCTTTGAATTAAATTATAAAAATGAAGAATCCTCTATGTCCACTAGAGGTCGCCAATGGTGCATAGGTAAAGGCACTATTGCTTTCTGCAGTTGATTGGTAAAGAAGAAAACCTCGATTTTGATGGCAACTTTTTGTCATTCAACCATGCCCCTTTTGAAAAAAATACCTACATGTAATTCACCAGGTTTGATAACTTTCACCCACAACGCTCTACGCTGCAACACGGCGTGTAATGAAAACGGAGGTAATGATACTGGTAATAGCATTTGCGCTGCCTTCCCGTGGTTGAAGCTTCTAGACCTTTTTATCATTATCATAGTGAATATCTTATCACTTAAAGGTGAAACGAATTTTACTCTTCATAACAAAAATGCGAGAAAAGAGAGACGGAGTGAGAGAGAGAGAGCAGTGGTACCTCTTGTGTTCACTTCCGCTCATCGATGACCCCCTTCATGTTGGGCTGGCCAGGCAATGTAGCGTGAAATAGGTGTGTGTGTGTGTGTGTGTGTGTGTGTGTGTGTGTGTGTGTGTGTGTGTGTGTGTGTGTGTGTGTGTGTGTGTGTGTGTGCGCGTGTGCGCGCCTAACGAGTCGGGGGGGCCCCACCCAAGTGTCATCGGTGTCCCACTGTCATTAAGCGGCTCTGTAGAGCCAGAGCTGGGGCCCGGGGAGCACTGGGGGCCCCTGGCTGGCTGGCTCCCAGATGAACATTAAAGAGCCGGGGACGAGAGGCGCTAAAATGGGGGGTGGTGGCGCTTCGCTCCGTCCTTTTTATTCCACAGATGACTGCAGATGATTTTCTGTGCGATTGTGAGTGATTACTGTATTACGGCCGTAAAAGGGGGATGTAACGGCGACTGCGGAAGGAATTAATGACACATAAAAACTCTATATTTTCTCTGTGTATTGAGTGCTTCCGTCTCGCGGGTTCCCGAATGCCTATGCGCGCATCTTGTGATTACCTAAACCTTTTGTAAATATGTGTTTCCTATGGGCGCGCCCATAAATTTACATGTTTTAACAGTCGGGAGATGGCGGACTATTAGGGCTGAGTTATTCTCCACGCTGCCTCTCCAAACACGCTCTGTCTGGCTGGCTGCTTTATTATTGAATTAGCCAATGATGCGCTGTGTGTTTGTATCTCGGTGTCTGGGAGATATATGCTGTGTATTAAAAGATGATGGGTTTAATACTAACTATCTTGCGCGGCCCAATGTGCTTTGTCAATAAAGCGTTTTTCTGTTTACTAAATCATTGGGACTTTTTTTTAACTTGTTTTTCTCTAGATGCTAAAACATAAATATACATATTTTTTCCACTCTTATTGTTGTTGTGTTATACATGTCAAGTAATCACTGAACCTAATTACACACTACACTATTTAACAGTTCAAATTGCTTTAAGATCGAATACAGTTGAGGTGATCATTTGTAAGTGTTGGTTGTGCGGGCATCGTGGATGAAGGCATCAGAGGGGGGTGGGGGTGGAGAAGATGGCCTGCTAGGGGTGGGGGCTCACACGGCACACCTCTGGTCGGCCGTGCAAGGGAGGATCCCATCCCTGGGGGGTCTTTGTCCTGATACCATGCTGGAAACACTGGGCCACGGCACTGGGATGCCTCCTGCTCCTCGTCACTGAGTCCACACACAACCTGCCAAGCGGTTATACAGCAAGACAAGAAGTCAACTTTTTGTATGAAACAGGATTTCTTTCCAGAAACAACTTCTGTCCTTCTGTGGTTGCAGAGGTGGATCTCTAAGGAGCATTTATCTAGTCAGGCCAGCTTCCTCCAAGCATGGGAACCAGGGACGTGGGTGAAGTCCATATGCATGTGTAGACCCAGTGAATCATACATTGAAGGACCAGAAGTTGCAAACTGCTGGAAAGACGCTAATCATTCAGAACATCAACTCATCCAGAATCCCGAGCAATACAAATAATCTCTCCTACACGTCGATCGGACTACAGGCATTATCAGAGCTTTCTCAAGGGAACCAGTCCTCTGTTCTTAGGTTGTTAAATAACGTGTGTGTTGTGGTGTCGGCAGTACGAGTTCTCTGAATGAACAAATGGTTTTCTTCCAAATGAAATCAGGTCCATCTCAAACCCCCCCCCCCCCCCCCCCTTTGAAGGCGGTGAATTGATGAAAGCGTGTCGGAAGGGTGGAGCAGGGCTCGGGGTGTGGATGCAGCGGTGGACGGCTGCAGCTGGATTACGGAGAGACGGGGGGGGGGGGGGTGGGGGGGGGGCGTTCCTCCTGGATAAGAAGATTACCCCAAGGAGGGTCCGGACGCCACTGGGGAGTGTTTTAAGAATAAAGGAGGGGATGGAGAATGGACGGTGGAGTGGAACTAACAGGAGAGCAGCCCCGGGGATCAGCACACTTCAGCCACCTGTTGTCTCCCCCACGTCACCTCTCCTTTCTCTGCCTCCTCTCTTCTTCTTCTGCTTTTTAACTTTTTTTTTTTTTTTTTACACTCTTCGACCCATTTCTCCATAACCTCTGCATTGTCCCAGCTTCAAGAAATAAATTCTGTTTAAATTTAAGGGATTTTGAAAAGTTTTGGGACTAAACCAAAGCAAACCACAGGACTGGGTGAAAAGCAGTTAAGACGGTCTGTTAGGTTTGGATGGGGCCAGACTGTTTTCTCCTCACAATAGCACTTAGTGTGACTATCCCCTCAACCACGGGACAAACCTTTATGTCTACTTAGTGGCTGTGAGAGTTTGTACTTTACTGTGACCCCCCCCCTCTGTGTTCCTCGTGGTGGTTTCCAGGCACACTTTGATGTGTATCCGGGCAATGTGGTATGAGGGAGGGGTGGGGGGGGGGGGGGGGGGTGTGGGGGGGCGGATTGTCCTGGGCCTGACAGCTCCGAGAATATGCGGCAAAAACGTCCCTGGCAGCAGGCTAAAAGAATGCTGGAAATAGGATTAGGATCATATTCTGGCAGAGCCTGTCACCTCCTCAATGGGCCCAGGTCTCCAGCACCGGCCCTGCTCCTCCCGCCAGGGTTAAAGCCTCAGTGGAGCGGGGGCTGGGGAAGAAGCCCTGCATTGATTGAACGGTACGCTCACTGTGGTTTCTGTATGGGGCTTGCTTTAGACCAGAGGATCGTGCATGCGCCACGTTGCATGTGCGCATGCAACGTGCAAGTATTGGGCTGTCCTTCAAATGTTGGATTGAGAGAACCTGAGTTAATATGATGAACTCTGTATGGATGCACCCTTTTTCTTCGGAAATATTTATATATATTTTTTTTTTTGTTAGTCTGGGGCCGAGAGGGTGAGAGGGAGAGGGTATGAGAGGGTATCCACAAATCAACATTTTGGATCTTTAGCATCCCAATACACTTATGTACACACACACACACACTCACACACACACACACACACACGCACACACACGCACACATACGTCACCACAACCATGCCCTTAAGGGGAAATAGATGATGACACGAGTCTGCAGACAGATAAGTGGCATTAAAGGGGAGTGTTAAACGTGTAACCCCCGAGTGTGTGAGATGGAAACATTTGGATTCAGCTTCCAGGGCCCAACATACTTGACCCCCAGTGCTACAATCTAACGCACCCTGTTCAGCCCCGGGACGTGGTGTATGAGTGAGTGAGATAAAGGTTGAAGGGAGCGAGGGAGGGAGGGAGGGAGGGAGGGAGGGATAGGCAGACGGACAGCAGTGGCCAGTGAAATGCTAAAAGAGTGTTAGTGTGGCAACACGTCCGCGCTTGTGTATCAAACATGTCTCAGCTGGGATCGGGAGGGGGCAAAATAATGAATAAAATAAATCGGGGGGAAAAAAGAGAGAGAGAGCCAGAGTGTTCAGAGCGACAGGAAAACAAGCATTGTGCCGGGCTGCCGAGCCCCTGGGGAGGGAGTTGTGCCATGTACCTATATAGATGGTTACCCCGGATAACAAGGACACCCGGTGCTGCTGCATATCCACAGCAGCATCCAATCAGCACAGCTACAAGGATGCCCTTGGCGGAGGACACACACACACACACACACACACACACACACACACACACACACACACACACACACACAAACACTCCGGCTCCCACGCAGGCATGGAGTGTAATGAAACACAACAAGGTTAGGGTGAAGTGTTACACGTGCCTTAACACTGCTAATCTCGCCAGATCATTATCCCCCTCCACCTGCCGCACAGGAAGTGCTCATCAATAACACAGTGTTGGGAGGTGGGGGGGGGGGGTCGCCTTCGGGGGGGCACCTCAGGAGCATCGCTTATTTACACACACAGAAGAGGCTGTGTTTTCAAGGCCAGTCCAATGAGAGAGAGAGAGAGAGAGAGAGAGAGAGAGAGAGAGAGAGAGAGAGAGAGAGAGACCTGAAGACCCCCAGCTGGGTGTGTGGATGTATGTACATAGCCTGGGTTGGATGTTTAAACATTCACGTGAAGTTCTGTTCTGGGCAGAGCAAGGGCATGTGATGACACGGGAGATGATAAGGAACAACTATAACGTGTGTGTGTGTGTGTGTGAGCAGCCACAGCCCTGTGGGTCTGTGTGTGTGTTTTGGGTAGGGGTCTGCGCTTGACAAACCATGCTATTTAAGATGTAATGGAGTCATAATCAGGGCCTGGGGCCGTGGTTCTTCAGGATAATGGCCGCTTATTCACTGGGGATGGCTTACTCTCTGCTCCCTTTTATTTTTCCTCATTACTTTAAGGCTTCTGGATCATTCTTACTTGCTCTCACTCTGAACCTGCCCACATTGTGTTAACCGTACTCTTAATTTGTTTATTTAATTTGTTTATTTAAAGGATCCCCTAATGCCTGGGCTCTCTTTTTGATGAAAGCCTGTAAAACAATATAACACAATGTATGTATAATTTTGGGGAGTTTAAACAGCCTATACTTCGGAATGTTTTTATTCCATTGTCTTATTCAATTTTATTTCATGATTTAATTGTCAATCTAAGTGGGGTTTAGTGTCCATGAGTAATATGCATGCACATTTCGGGGTCATATAATTAATGAATAAATAGTCCTAGCCTACATATTTGAAAAATAATCTAGGCATAGGCCATGTATTTTAAAGTTTCTACTGCATTTTCATATTTTCATTTTTTATTATTAAAATGATGATACATTCCTATCCCCTTTCACTTGACGCCCGTTGACTGAAAACAAAACCGATATCTTCTGGCAACCGTTTTTTTTATTTTTGACAATTGTACAGCAACAGTTCAAGTTCTACATCGTAAACGCGGAGAGACCAACGCTGCGTTGGTGTTGACCGACGCTTCCTTCAGTATTATAAATCTACCTAAACAACACTGGGCCAAGCTGTTGGCAGAGACACACAGAGGGGACAGCATAATAATCACACAAGACAAAACAACAGAACTCAAGACAGCAGTTACACACAAGTCTCGGCTCAATTACGCATCGGGCCAATTAGAAACTTCTCATTCGCTTGTGCTTCGTTCGTCGCCTGGAGCGCAACGTTCCAAGCGAAAACGAAATCATTCCAAATCGTAATTTGTGTCATTCATAGGAGATCGGTTACACAATCAATGTTGCCAGATTGGGCGGGAAATCTGGCCCAATCTGGCAACACTGTCCTCAACAGCGATTGATGCTGATGCTTTTGGGAATGGCAGGCCACTTAAACCCATCGGCTATCGGGCCTCTCAAATACATTCATACACTCAGTGACAGTTACAGGGAGCTTCCGTCAATGCTACAACATAATAGGAAATGTATATCTGCATTATAGGGAGTAAACATTAATAGACTATTTTTTCTTATTTTCTTATTATCATTATTTATTTATTTTACATATAGTATTAAAAGAATGTACATATTTTCATGTTGAAACAAATGCTTTTAAATCAAGTGTTGGAAAACAAATGGAAAACAACAGAGGCTTTTGTGTAATACTGGTCACAAAGTGCTAACAGGCCACCAGAGACAGAAGTATTTCTACAACAATAATTCATGTTAATAAGAATCGTCCTTGAGTAGATCCAACATGACTGATGAAAAAAAAGAAATTAGAAAATAAACAACCTCATTTTATGTTTCCCATAACTTTATGGCAATTATTATTGAATTATTATCTCAGTCCCCCCAGTAAATATTTAAAAGCTCAATGTGAATTATTTAAATGTCCTGGTCTCGTGAAGATATCTTTTTAGTGGTAGGCCTATGCTATTCTCTTAAATGCTATGCGTGTGTGTAATTGCGTCTGCCGGGTCCTCACGGCCCAGGGCAAAATGTAATTAAAAGCTCTGAGCATTTACTCACTGAAATCATTTTCTCATTATCAAGCCAGCCCCCGCACAAACCCGTTTCATTACTGGCCGTTAAACTGGTAAATGAGTCACTTTTAATTATGCAATCTGGAGGAACACAGCTTCATGTTATTTATATGTATGTGCGGTTATGTAGTACATGCTCTGTTTAATATTACATCACTTAATTGAATGGGAACACCCCCGCCTGACAGAAGTGGTCTCCTCCATGCACCAAGTGATTGCTCGTCGATGAAGAGGTGTAATCCCTTCAAAAAGTGCCTCGACATTGTTTGACATTTTCTTCTTGTAAACATTATTTGCAGAGTGCATCCGTTGGCAGCTTTGTACATGGTCATCAGTCTTTTCTCTTTTGTTTGTTAATTACAATTACATGTGACAGTCTGTCCGCAACACCAGCATCATCAATAATGGGTGTGTTTGAGGGATTCAGTAATGGTCTCTTGAGGATGAAATGTTATTGTTTTGTCATATTCTTTGCGTTTGCATTGCATGATAGGAGAATGGGGCATTGGCTTTTCAAACATTTTTCGAACACGAGCAACAAAAACTTTGAGATGAGGAACATTTATAATTCACATTCGGGACGGTCACCAAATGAGCCTCGTTCTGTTGCCCCACTGGAGGTCGTACTGGACGTCCCTCTGTGACCTTTGCCCCCCGTGTCCTCTTCAACACAGGGGCACAGCGGTGTGAGTCCCACAGCATGAGAGCAGTGACAGACACAGTAGATGTGGTGGTGCGTGGAGGGTACGGGGGTCCAGGGGGGGGGCGGCTCTGACCTAATCATCCCCTCCCCCCTCCTCTCCCCGGGGGGGTCCCAGGGTCCGCCCCGGGGGGGGGGGTGGGGGGGGTCTTCAGGTGGACATGGTGTCCAGCCCGAGCGAGGCGGCGTGCTGCTTGGCCCTTAACCGCAGATTCTCGATGCTGGTGGTCTTGCTGTTGTGGCTGCTCAGCCCGCCGCCCACGCCCGCGCCCGCGGCGCCCGCAGCGGCGGCGGCGGCGGCGGCGGCGGCGGCGGCGGAGGCCTGCAGCAGCGGCGCGCTCCACACCTGCTGGGCGGCGTGGTGCGACAGCGACTGGTAGTACGCCGACTGGCAGGGCAGCGTGCCGTGCAGCGGCGCCGGCGCCGGCATGTTGACGTTCATGCCCAGGTAGGGCAGGCCGTGCGGCGGCGAGGAGGGGTGCCCGGTCATGTCGAAGGCCGGGTAGTGCACCATGCTGCTGGTGGCCGCCATGTGCTGCCGGAACTGCTCCTGCAGGCGGAAGAGGCTGAGCGGCGAGGAGGAGTAGGAGTGTCCCGGGGGCAGGGGGGGCCCACCGCCGCCGCCAGACATGCTGCCCCCGCCGCTGGAGCCGGGGGTCACCGAGCGGGACACCAGGGGGGAGTCTGTAGGGAGGGGGGGGAGCAGAGAGAGCTGAGGTTAGACGCTGCAGGTCGACAGTGAGGGCACCTCGTGGTGCGGGCTTGCTGACGTGTTTGTAACGGATGTGTGGTTAAATGGCGTTCAATGAAATGAACAAACGACCCCCACGCCGCCAAGGCATGGGAGCAGTGGGTTACGTTTAAAACACTTCAATTAAAGAACGATGAGAACAGGAACTGCAAGGAAGTTTCTTGCAAAACAATTTCTA
>NC_140286.1:14732625-14737625 GCF_964030765.1 Micromesistius poutassou
TATTGTGTCTACAATATCCCCGTGACTGTCAACAATCTCCCCCCACCTCCCTATTTCCAGATAGCCGAAGTCATAAACACTTCCGAAACGGGAGAGTAAGATCTGAGATAATATCACGTAAGTGGGTTCTGTTTTTTTTTTCCTGGATACCAAGATAACAGATCAACATACACTACATATTTAAGATGTTTATTATTTACACCTTTATAGATGTAGGCCTGTTTTCAGGCTATAGCTGATTTGGTTTATCTAATTGTGCATTACTAGGCTATTCTCTCAACTATAGGCCTACTATATACTTATAATAGGCTACGTTTTTTCTTGTTAAATTGTAGGCTACTATTTGTTTTGGCACATAAAATAAACATGCATCAAACAAACAGGCTCCTTCTATCATAACTGTTCAATAACCCACAATAAGCCTCAAATAGGAATTTACCTCTTTTCATATATAAACAAAATAAAAAAATATTTTTTTTAATGTCATTGTTATTTAATAATAGGAGTGCTTTTGCGGTGGTTGGAAAGAGGGGATGAGTGAGAAACAGAGAGAGAAGGAGAGTTTGGAGAGATGGCTAATAGATGCCAAGCCTCTGCCTTTAGAGTCTCGTGGCCTCGGAGGATTGGGGATGGGATAGGGAAGACAAGACGCCATCTCAGCCTCCGCAAACCCCTGTCTTAAAACGACTGCGGGTAAGAGGATTAGGGCAATAATGCCCTTCTCTTCTTGAAGGGTTTTTAGAGCAGATTTCGTCTCTCGGAGCAAAACCGTTTAGGTAGGAATTAAGGGCAGCGGAGTAACCTTTAAATGTAAAGCTTGCATATTCTGCCGAGGAATTCTCCAGGAGAAGGGGGTCGAAACCCAGAGCGATGTTTCATCTTTGACCGTGTCTTTGTTTTCGCTCTGGGAAAGTTGTCAAGCGGACGAAAGACGGACACAGAGTATGAATAAATGAAGGCTGTATTCACCTCTTCTCTGTGCAGAAGAGGTGAATATGATTCACCTCTAATAAGAGCTGCAGCACCTCTAATAAGAGGTGCGCACCGACCAGGACCTTGATGGACGCTCCTCTCACATGTTATAAGGCTGACGACAAGTCAGGTTTATCTTTTATTTAATGAGTCAGGACCCTTTTGGACCAAACTTAAAAACGCAAGACTTATTTGAAATTCCAAGGAGGTTTTTATGTGAACATACATTTATTTTAATTAATATTGATAGCTATTTCGTGTTAAAATATTGCATAAATCTTTTTTAGTAAATTTGGCAATCTTTGAAACGCTCAAGGTTTTTGTTTTTAGGCTATGAGAAATCTCTTCGTATGCTAATGCAATTGATTAACAACTAATAACAATAATAATAATGATAATGGTAATAATAACAATAATAATATTACTAGCATCATTGATATTATTATTCATTTTATTGTTATGCTCTAATCAGGCTATTAAAACAATAAGCCATTGTTCGTTTTTAATTGTAACTCTAGGCCATTATTTGTTCTTTTTTATTTGAAACTTTTTCCACAGATGATTATTCCTTTTTATTTCCTTGCTTGGAAAACTCATGTCCCTCTGCCGGCTCCTCCATGGGTAGGTTATATTATATCACTGGGCTTTCTGAGGTCTGAGAAAGAAAGAGGATTAACTTGTGAACCAATGGAAATAAGAACTTAAACGGGAGGTAAATCTGGGCGCTGTCTTTTTGTGAAGACCGTTTCTAAAGCAATTAAAGCGAGAAAGAGTTTCTTCTCAGCGCCTCTCTCCCAAAGCCTCTTATAGCGACTCGCTGTCCACTGAAAGGTTTAAGCGTCCAGTGTTACCAGGCGTCTCATATGACCGATACTGAAGCGCTGCTGCCACAAGGCCTCACCTCTGCAGCCCGTCCAAAGCCCGTCCTGTAGCCCGGACACACCGGGGTGCAGTCTGTCTGTTACCCGTCTGTAGCCTCTCTGTCGCCCGTCCGCAGCCCGTCTGTAGCCCGTCTGTAACCCGTCTGTAGCCCATCTGTAGCCCGTCCGCAGCCCGGACACACCGGGGTGCAGCCCGTCTGCAGCCCGGACACCCCGGGGTGATCCATGTTGGATTCCGACAGTGCTTCATTAAAAATAAGATTAGTACTAAACTACAGCAAAATAGCATATTTATATGTTCGCCTTTTTTTGTGACGCTATAGGAAATAATTGACAATTGTTCTTCTTACGTTTTTAAACATTCCGGTTTATTTTTTATTTTTTTGTACGAAGATGTAAATTAAAATCGATAAATCGGGCAGTAGTGGTCGTGCGAGCTAATTAATAGCCTTAATGATGTTTCTGTAACTTGATGAATACATTATCTCGGAGCTCGAGCCTCCCCGGCTCCATTCAAGGGTATTTCAGCATCTGTTCATCCACCGGCAATTAATCATTTTGATGTGTATTTTAAAATCGACTTCTTGCAGTAGACCTTTTTGACAAGAATAACAAAGCAATTTGCCAGAAGCCATCGCTTCGACACGTTATTAGCCGCAGCTCCATAGTAAGCTGCACTTTTTCCTTCGCTATTTTTCTCCTAATTAGATACCTGCTTTTAAAGGGACAGCGGCCGTTTGGCGCTATTGTCAACGCCACGCCTCGGAATCTCTCTAAAGTCCCCTTTACTGCTGACAAGATCTCAGGATATCCTTAGCAAGTGCCGCCCCCCCCCCCTTTCTAAAAGTTCTCAACCTGTCAGTTTCCACTTAAAGCTGGATAAATCCCCCTCTCTCCCTCCATCCTTTGCCTTTCTTCCTTCACTCCTTTCTCCAGTGTCTCAATCTCCCCCCTCTCTTCTTTTTGCCAGTTCTCTCCTTCTTCACCTCTCCTTTTTGCTCTCCCATTTATTGTTTTATTTTCTTCTTTTCTATTTCTCTCTCTCTCTCTCTCTCTCTCTCTCTCTCTCTCTCTCTCTCTCTCTCTCTCTCTCTCTCTCTCTCTTCCCCCCTCTCTCTGTGCTCTGTGTGTCCCTCTCTCTCTCTCTCTCTCTCTCTCTCTCTCTCTCTCTCTCTCTCTCTCTCTCTCTCTCTCTCTCTCTCTCTCTCTCTCCATCCCTCCGGCCTGGATCCCCATTGCACAAGGGGCTCCATTGTGTCTCTCCTAATCCAGAGACAACACAGCTTTAGGGACACGGAGGGATAAAAAGCCCATCAAGCCCACAACTTTATGTGGGCAAATCTCGACCTAATCCTTCGCTTTATCTAAACAAAAGCCCCTCCAGCTTAATGCACCTATGAGCTGGAAACTTAAGGCGGAGAAAAGAAAAAAAGTGGAGAGAGTGACAGAGGTGATGTGATGTTTGATGGTGTGTGTGTGTGTGTGCGTGCGTGTGTGTGCATGTGCGTGCGTGCGTGCGTGCGTGTGCGTGTGCGTGCGTGTGTGTGTGTGCGTGCGTGCGTGTGTGTGTGTGTGTGTGTGCGTGCGTGCGTGCGTGCGTGTGCGTGTGCGTGCGTGTGTGTGTGTGTGTGTGTGTGTGTGTGTGAAGGAACGACGAGAGAGAGAGAGAGGTGAGTGGGGGGGGGGAGAGAGGGGGAGAGAGAACATAAAACGTCTAGGATTGAACTGTGAGCAGAGATCAAACGCTGCGTGCCAACATGGCCCCCAAGGGCCCAACGTTACACAAAGTTCACACCAGAGAGGGGAGAGATAGGTAGTGCTTCAGATGTGAAGAAGGTGTCTTTCATTTACAATGACTGATATTCAGTTTGGATAAATGGAGACTCCAGACCTGTGGGTTCCACGGGGTGAGTGTCTTCCTTTCACATATCTCTGAAGTAGACTTGATGATCTCCGGTTGTTTGTGTAATTCTCCATGAAAAGTGAAGCGCTATATTACTTATCCTGCTCTCAGGACAGAATCTAAGTCTGTGGTTTTTAAGTTGTTGGTCATCCAGAATCCACAAGCCCTGTCACGGCGGCGGGGGGCATAAGACAACAATCCTCCCCATCCACCTAAGACCAGGACTCTGCTCAGATTAATACCAGCGCTGGAGGATTGTGTAGAACGTCTGTATTAAAGAGCTATTTGATCCAAGCAAAGCCTGCTTGTTCTTTCCTCTCGGGACCATATTGATGCGGGGCAGGGTGCTACAGAGTCAGGTCCCTGCTATTAACGGGATGGGTTCACCGGGCCAGACCTCCCCCGTGACAATGCTCTTCCCTGTTAAAAGCCTAGAATCCCTCTCTCCCTCTAAAACATCTGTCTTTACTTTGGCAAATCCTGCCCTATCTCCTCAACGATGGCCGATCAGGCTCTAATCGGGGACTCAGTGGAGTACAATAGGAGCTGAAGGGGCTTTGGGTCGGAGCTTGGAGGGATAGGTGTAGTCAGACTGGATACCTGCTCGTCGTTCTCTTAGTTCTTTTTTTCTTTCATACCGTTATCATCTGAAGTTATTACACACTCTTTGGTTTGGATACGGGCGCCACACTTTGGCCGTCCCAGGGACTGCCGTGCTGTTTTTGTTGTTCTACACCCACAGGCGGGCTGAACTGTCAGGTGGTCGGTCGCGGATGGACGTGTGCGTGAGGGCCAGGCAGAGAGACGCACGGGCAATCTGTCAAAGTTGTCAGGAGGGAGAGAGAAGGGTGTACTTGTTCTGTGTCACTTCAGGATGCTACTGCCATTAACACTCTCAATTAGTCCCCTCATCGGCTCCCTTCCTTCTTAATAGAGCTAACAGCGGCCTAATGAAGCGCAAAGTCAGGACGATTTGCTCGTTAGAGCCAATTAAGCCAATCGGATAGGATCCGATAGAGGGCTGGTGAAATGGAGGATATGGTTTAGCAGGCAGGAGGATGGCATGGTGTGCATCACAAACATCTTGGCACAAACATTTGAACATTCACATTTGAATACAATCAACCTTAAAACTTTTGTGTATGTTTTCATTTCATTCTAAATAAAGCCATAACGGAATGAAAATAATATTTCTCATCCCGTTGACATTTGACAGTTTCTATATTATATTGTATCTGTAAAAT
>NC_140286.1:14744676-14762176 GCF_964030765.1 Micromesistius poutassou
GGTTCACCTGGAAAACACTGGCCTTCAAAACGCCAAACCCAATTACCAATTGGTCTCACTCACTTCTCACCTGTTCAAACTCAACTGGCAAAACATTTCAGAGAAAAAAAGTGTGAGAAAAAAAGAGGATACAGTTTTTCACAATTGCTTAAACACATTTCCTGATAGACTACCTCACTTTCTTAAAACCCTAAACACAAATTTCAAAACTCACACACAAAATGCTAAATCCTACACTTCTCTTGCAAAAGCACACTTTGCCCTCAAAACAATGTTAACTCTTCACTAAATGGTATTTTCTTTTCAAATGACAAACACATACATCATATGAGTAGACATTTCTAAGCACCCATTGAGCACTGGTGTGCAGAATGGAAAACACTATAGTATGAATGGCAAACACTACATGAATGCTTCATCAGTATTATGCTTTTGCATGTTTTGCTTTCATGCTTTTGCAAGAAAACAACACTCAAATAGAAAACAACACACAATACTTTACAGTAACAACGAATACTGTATTTGTACCCAAAATGTGCAGTCTACTGTAAATCACAGTAAACAGGATGAAAACAGGATAAAATGAAAGAGATAACAGAAAATAGGCAATACTGTAAACAAAACATCTGAATGAATGAATTAATGAATGAACGAATTAATGCATTTTTATTGGTCGTAACCAAAGGGTAGGGGCAGAAGCTTCAGCTTACGTATATCAAGCCCCCCCCCCTTCTCACATTTACAAACAAATGTCATACATACAGTGTGTTTGCATATACATGCATACACTTACCTACATAAATACATACATACATACATACATACATACATACATACATACATACATACATACATACACACATACATACACGCCTACACATACCCATAAGGGTCAATACTTATATCCAGTACATTTCCACCATAAGATGGATAAAATCCTAAATAATGATGCTAACCATAATGAGAATAACGATGTTCATCATCATCACCATTATCAACATTCTCATAGAGTAGGCCTACTTTAGTGTCATGTCTTTCTTCTGTGACCCTTCTATAGCAAATTGCAGATTGCTAATTGCACAACAGCCTTTGGAGTTTAGAAATATGATTGGCAGTGTGTTCTCTGTGAACACCAAAAGAGGGAATTCAGGAAGAGTGTGCAAGATATAGAGAAGTGTGTGTAGTGTTGTGAAAAATGTGTAGTTTGGAATGGGAATCCGAGTCTAAAACAGAAAATGTGCTTGGAGTTCAGCAGAATTGGTTTGGCATTTGGTACATGAGTTTCAGGTTGTGCACATTGTGTCTGATGTTCCAATTAATGTGTTTAAACAATTAACTGACAAACTGTACAAAAAAACTGTACTAACAAAACTGTAAAAAAGGCCTCAGGTGAGCTCTACTGTGTTGTAGATGAGCTCCTCTGGGCTGATCAGGATCGGAGGTGGGATACAGACTGATTTACATGTAGATCTGTTTCACAGCATTTATATTCTTATTTTTATTTTTTGTTGGTTTTGTTACCTTTTTGTACTGGTGCACTTATTTCATCATTACATCCCCCAATAGCTCCATTTCTCAAAACTTTTTCGTTTTGGTGGAAAGAATCAGTTTTGAGAAGAGAGAACATGGTTTTGAGTGCAGTGTTTCATTTTGAAAGAGATTTGTGGAGTTTTGACAAAATGGTTAACTCTTTTCAGTTTTGTGTTTCGAGTTTTCGAGAAATTGAGCTATAGTTTAAAAAAACATGATTGAACAATTGAGAAAAACTGTAAATATCATCTTATTGGGGTTAGGTTTGAGGGTTTGGTTTGAGGGTTAGGTTTGAGGGTTAGGTTTGAGGGTTAGGTTTGAGTGTTAGGTTAGAGGGTTAGGTTTGAGGGTTAGGTTTGAGGGTTTGGTTTGAGGGTTAGGTTTGGGGTTTGGTTCCCTGGACACCAGTCTCAGGACGGGGCCCCACAGTCCCAGGGCCCATAAACCCCTGAGGTCCCCAGGGTTCTCAGGCTCCAGGATACTGATAAGCAGAGCAGCTCGCTGACAGCTTCCCCAGGGCCAACAGGCCCCGAGCCATCAGTCAGAGGGTCAGGAGGGGGCCGGACGGGGCAAGAAGAGTTTGAGGAGGATGTTATTGATTGGCTATTGCCGATCTGGTGATGGGAGAGATTGGTGATTTGGCAGACTTGTCATATCGCTTTGTAAGAGGTCAACACAGTGGATTGATTTACATATTCCTATTGTCCCTAAAACAAACAAGGCTTTGCATACTCCTAACCAACTCGTCACTGATAACTGTCTGTCCTTGTATTTTACATACATAGATGACAGCATATACATCTGAGGAGTGTAATGCAGTGCAAAGGGTTTAGTCTGCAAACCTGATGGGTTAGAAGTGGAATTGCATAACACTCTGTGTTCCTATGATGTATACAGGCCAACTGTCTAGCACTCTCCACAGAGCAGCAAGGAGAGAAGATATTCCTCTTCTGTGGATTTCCACCCCAAGTTATCTTCCCTTGAATATTTGAGTTCCCTTTCAGAGGGTGTGGAACGAGGTGGCCCTGGGAAGCCCTCTGAGACTGTAACTGTGATTCACGGCTATACAAATATATCATAGGCCTTTTGAGCTCTGCGTCCAGTTCAAGTCAAGTCATGTGTCATATCCTCTACTGGCAACGTTTTGTCTTGACCTGGACGTTTAACTTTGCATACAAATCGCCTTGCCTATTTGTGACCCATTCCCATAACCTTTGTTTTGGTGACATCTGGTGGATGGAATTGGTTGCGTTTGAAAAAGGCACATTTATCGCATACTGCAACTTTTTTAGTAATAAAACAAAACAAAACATACAACCTAAAATAGTCCATGTTGGTCGATTATCATGTGGATTGTCGTTGATCAATACATTTAAAACCAGGAATAGAATACAATGTTCATAATAATGATCAATTATTTTAGTATAACATGATAGAAGGAAAACATTTCTGGTTTAGTGTTGATGAACCTGTTGAGTAGTAGGAAGCTTTATAGCGTGTGGTTGGGTAACACGTACTAACATGTTGCCAATAGCTTCCATAACATCCATATAATCCTGTGTTGAGGGTGTAGGCATACATCAAACTCATACTATCTATGTAGAATATGCAGATAAGATAACCTTTTTTATGTAGTTGGAACAACTTTCTTTACAACAGTAAATATCTTGCAATGGTCACTTTCCTCATATTTTCTGTTTCAAAGATGTTTTCTATATATCACTGTATGTTATATTAAAATTGAATTGTAACCTGAAAATTATGGTTGAAAAGTTTGTCATATCAAACACAAGTACTTTGTTGTATAGCCGTAGTTTTTCTAAACTGAAACTTATTAAAACATATCTACGGTCAACAATGGGACAAGAACGCTGAAGTGGCACATACGGTGTCTTATGACTTGATCAGCTGCTGAGAATGCACACGCAATTTAGTAAGCCAATTGCACACTATCCAACAGGAGTTATGCATAGTGTAGGGAAAATATTTTGATTAGGAAAATACTGCACTTTGAGGTAGTTTTTGGGTGTGTGAAAAATGGTTTTGTGTGTGTGTGTGTGTGTGTGTGTGTGTGTGTGTGTGTGTGTGTGTGTGTGTGTGTGTGTGTGTGTGTGTGTGTGTGTGTGTGTGTGTGTGTGTGTGAAAAATGTTTTTGTGTGTGTGTGTGTGTGTGTGTGTGTGTGTGTGTGTGTGTGTGTGTGTGTGTGTGTGTGTGTGTGTTTTGATGACTTGTGCATAATTATTTTTCGTTCATCTTTGGAGCCTGCAGTTGTTATTATATTGTAATGCAGCTGTTAAAAAAGTTTTATATATTACTTATATATTTTTCATATATTACTTTATATATTACTGATGAGGCAGTTGAGGCTGTTATTTTGATACTCTACTCTAGGGCATCCAAAAGCTTAGCAGCGGGCCTGCCTACAGTAGACTGCTGACATTGGGATTCAAACCCAGAGCCTTTCGTGCTGGGAGTCACCCAACACCCAAAGTACTGCAATGGTTGGAGGTTGTAGGTTCTACTTAAATAACACATGCACATCATAATTTAACACTTCATTTATTACAATCCATTTACCATGTTGTGTGACTGTTGGTTGCATTATTTTATTTAAGATATGAGATGTGAAAAATGCGTTAGTTTACTTTTTTTTTTTTTTATACGATTTAAGATAATCTTGCAGATTTGTACATTTGTATTTTGCCCCAAAAATGTCCACGCACCCACCAGGTGTCAGCATAACAGCAAACCAGAGCTCTGTTTTCTACAGCCTGCCTCCAGGCCAGCGCTGCAGCGACTATTGAAAAACGAAACATGAAACAAACATCGACGAGGATCATTTAAATTTGAACTTGGATGAACGAAAACTACATGAATAAGATCTATGCATGAAAATGTGCATGCATATGAACACCTGCAAATCATGAGCTTGCGAAAGGTAATAATTTTTTAATGATCCTAATGGTTGTTTGGGCTGCTCCCGCGCCCGTCTGCTCCGCGCGGGCTCTCCAGGGGCCTCACCTTCCCCCGAGGGGACCAGCACCGTGGTCATCAGTGGTTGCCAGGTTCCCCTGAACATTACAGGTGAATTCTGCAGTATGTGAATGGCAACAACAACATATATGTTTGTACATGCATTGTGCAAAGTAAAAACGGTGTTCAAATGCTGTACGAGGAAAAGCTCCCAAAGAAAGAAAGTGCTGACATCATTGTTAAGATAATTGTTGTTATACAAGTTCAAGGATACATGGGATACATTGGGAGCTACAGTGACAAACATTTGTATGCCATTTCAATGAATAGGCCAGTTTGGAGCAGCATTAGATGTGTTTAATAATGTAGCGTGGTATGTTTTGTAGGTATTACAACCGCTGGTGTTGGAATGTAGGTTTCTGTACAGTTGAAACCATATATGTAAAAAGGCTGGCTGCCACCAACACCTCTGAGCTCAACACCACCCCTTCTGTATAAGCTATCCTCCAATCACACGGCTCATCGTTGTTGCTGGTGCTTTTCCTGACCAATTCGCATCCACAAGCGTGGATCTGATTAGCATGCGTCCAATGAGCGCTGAGGTGAAGTGTTCAGTGACCGCCTTGTTCCAGTGAATTTCAGGAGAAGTCCCTTACGCAGCTCTTCAGTTGCAGACCTGTACGGACTGAGATAAAGTAAGCAGAGGAGATAGCAGCACAGCCTGGACATTTTGTATTTTGGTCTATGGTGGACTTGGATTTTACGTACAACATGACATTTGAGGAACTAAGTGGGGATTTTTCTCAAGAAAGGTAATTTGGTCTTCATGTCTGCATCTGGTCTTCTACATTCACGTTGTTGCTATGGTATACAAACTTAATGTTTTTGTGTTGTTAATGTGCAAATAAATGGCAGCTTAATAATAACTTGGAAATAGTTATAGTCCGTCACCCTAAGCCGGCTCATACATCGAGACGGCTGCTGAGCGATTTGAACCCCGCACGTCGCGCGACACCAGAACATCACTGAGTGTGACACAAGCCGGCTCCACATTAAGTAACCTTCAGCGCGCTAACCGAACAGTAAGACTGCGTTTACCGGTTCAAAATTAGAAATATTCTATAGCATAAAAAATATTTAATATATATTAGCATTTTATAGCATGTTCATTTCATGTGGGCTAGGTATTTCTAATATGTTCATAAGTCGTAGTTTGGACGTGGATCAGTCACCGTGCATCGGTCCGTTGCCCTCAGGGACGCCCGGCTAGCTAACCCCGCTAGCTACAGACGGGGGGGGCTACTCTGACTTAACGTTTGCAACAAAGTGTGAACTTCACTTAATGAACTTGTTTTCTTGCGGTGTTGCAGAATGGACTCTGTGGCCAAAGCGTTGGAGGAGGTGCTGGTGTCGGCGCTGCCGCAGGGCGGCATCACCGTGGGGGTCTACGAGGCAGCCAAGTCTCTCAATGTGTAAGTCGTGATGTAACCTCATCAGTGCATGTGTGTGTTGCAAAAAATGTGTACATTGACATCATATGCGAGTAACAGCTGTTTCTATGTATATGTTAATAGGATGCTTTACAAACTTTTAAACATTTGCAAAAGGACAATGCTGAAAAGTGTACTGATTATACACTCTTTTTTTTTTTTACCATCTAGTGATCCTGATAATGTGGTTTTGTGCATCCTGGCCACGGACGACGAAGATGTGAAAGACGTTGCCCTTCAGATTCACTTCACCCTTATTCAAGCCTTCTGCTGTGAGAATGACATCAACATCCTGAGAGTGAACAACACCAGGCGCCTGGCACAGATACTCGGCGGAGCTGGAGGAGGGAGCAAGCAAACTGGGGGGGAGCCCATGGACCTGCATTGTGTCCTTGTCACTGTAAGTGCCCATTCTTGTTTGTCTTTAATCTATATGAATCCTCTGTGACCCACTACCAAGCCACATACCTGGGCTTGAAGTTTAGGAAACAGGAAAGCATGTAGCCACGGGAAATCAAAGTATTTGTTGTTCCAGTGTTTTTATTTCCTGTGATTTCAACTGTCCACTCAGTCTGACACTAGTGTGTGTTAGTCTGGAGTTTACTGCAACAACTAATTGTTTTAATGATATGAAGGAGTATTCTTGGCTGTGCATATTCGGCGTGTACTGCTTTGCACTGCACTGTCGCTCAGCTTTGATACAGCGAATGGGTGTAAATCTCCACCTGTCTACATCAACACGCTAGAACAAGTCTTTATGACCCCCACATGAATTTCTGAGGAAATGATCACATGCTCCGTTGCAAAGTTGTGAAACTTGAATTATTTTCAATCTCAGAGCCCACACTCTACTTCATGGAAGGACCCGGCTTTGAGCAAGGTCAACGGCTTCTGCAGGGAGAGCCGGTGTATGGACCAATGGGTGCCCATCATCAACCTCCCGGACCGGTGAAGAGCCCGGGAGACCAGCAGCGGAGACCTGTGGAAGAACTGTTCAGTGGACAGGGAGTCGGGTGTGAATCCGGATGGACACACGACCGACCGACCCTGGGCTCTCATTCAAAACGCCCTACTGACGGCAAGGGGAAGACGGAAGATCAGCAACATGAATTTGGAGGGAACAAAATGGAAGACCAGCCCGCCAGAGTGGCTGTGTCTAAACAAAAAGAACAAAAATCTAGATTTGGGAATTGGATTTCCCCAGGGACGGGCCTGCTGGGAGTTCTGGCTCTTGGCAAACGAGATGACGAGATGACATGGCACTTTTAACGTCATGAGAAGGAGGTAAAAACAAAAAAGCGTCGCTTTTGATGTAAAAGTGACCCGTGTACAGAAGGATGTATCATGTATTTAAGTGGTTGAAGCAATTGTGATAACTCTAGAAAAGGTGAAAGAGCATTTGTAAGAGCTTTAAACCCCAGTGGAGTTGACCAAGCCCCCCCCCCCCTCTGCAGAGACAAAGCACTGTTGAAACACTGGAACTCTGAAATTTCACTAATTTCATTTAAATTGTTGGTGTTGTTCTTGTTACTATTGTTATTATTATTATTATTATTTAAAAAGGGAAGTGATAGATTTACAGCTGAAAATATGGTCTTCTATGGTTTTCTATGCAGACCGATTTTTGCTACATACTGTAGTAATAGTTAATTTTTCTACAATTTTAAGTTATTTCTAATGATATTTAAGTGTATTTATGTTTCAATTTTTTTTTACCCTTTACTATTTCCAAAGTTTGATAAAGACCAGTATGTATTGTGGACAATAAAAAGCCTTTCTTTTGGAGCCCGAACTATATGTCTTTTTTCCTTTTCATTGTACATTTCTAGAAATGTTGCAGAGCTCCCACCCCACCCCATCCCTCCCCCCTTTCCCCACAACCACACACACAGTAAGCAGTTGTAAAGGGGAGTCACGTGCGGATCATAGGGGTCATGTTGGCCTCGGTGACCTCTCTTAGCTGGAGGGAAACAATAATCCCCAACCCTTTCCACTGAGAGCATTGCCTGGGTCAGCACTTCCATGCCCTGCATTCAGCCCACTCACCCTTATGTCACCTCATATGTACGTTCTTACCCACCATGCACCCACCCATTCTTTGAGGACAGGTCTACAGGTTGCACAATTTGCCCGCTGACTTGAATAAATGGAATAAATTGTTAGGGTTAGGGCAAATCATACAGAATAAAGAGAGTCCACCTTTTTTGCATACGTTGTGTGCTGCATGATACCAGTTTGCATGCGGTTACAGAGAGGAGGACCTGCTGACAGTACCCAGGGTGTTTTGCACAAGCTGTTTCCAAGAAGGAATTAAAGGTGCAGCTCAGAACCAGTCTAAAGTAGCCTGCTGATAGTTGAATAACCTCCCTGCCATACACACACATGCACCGCCCCCTTCCTGTATCACGTGGGATTCTTGCTAGTGTTGGATGTCAATGATGTCAGAAAGGTGATGCAAGGGAGGTCTTCCCCCTGCAATGACATTCTCTCCCTCTCCCTCTCCCTCTCCCTCTCAAAGAAGCATAGCTGTATTATACATTTCTTGTTCAGCCTTTACAAGACAGATTGCAGGGAACGTCGTTGGTCAAGTCATGCTCTGTTAAAAACCTTCCACAATCTATGATTATGTCCAAACATGTAAGAACACTGCATTGTGAAAGTGCCTATATCCATGCAAATACCTTTAGACAGGGCTAGCAACGTCTAGGTTCAAATAAGGAGGGGGAGGAAAGAAATACAGTTTCCATACCATGCTAATACTGTCTGTAATCTTACCAGCATTGGCATTCTATAGAGATAATGTAAGAGATTACAGAGCACACAGAGAGCAACTGTGCTCTAGAGAAGCCAGTGCTGGTGGTTTTAGTGGGTAGTATGTTAAAGGTTGCCTGGCTGTATCGCTAGGGGTGTGACTGGAGGGTGTGACGCTGCTGACTAATGTCATGTGGTATTGTTCTGAGCCAAGGGGAGAGGCTATTTTAAGATCTCTACTAAAGAATAGCTGGACTAAAAGTGCAGCGCTGGCACCACCTCACAATGACCCACATCCGGCCTGAAGCCATGACTGTATAGGGCGTGGTCGGGTGGGGGGGTGCAGATGTACCACTCGTAATTAGGCTGCTGCCGGTTTGAAATAAAAGGAGGAATAATTGACCACTTCAATCAGTTGAATGCAATGACAAAAGCAGACCTCGTAGAAAAAGTCAGAGAACCATAAGAAAAAAAAAGAACTGCTAGATTCTAATCAACTAATTATCTCAAGACCTTGAGTCATAAGGACGTGCACAATACTTTTACTGTAAGCCCTTTAAGCCCTGTTGGTCCTGGTGCTCCGTTAAAACAAAGAGTCAACACATCCTGCTGTGCTACAGGGAACAATTCGGTGCTAAGGACAAGTCAAAAGCCCATCTATCACAGGCTTCTGGAACAGTCTCTCCCTGAGTCACCATGCAGGTGCGGGACCACCAAACAAGGGGTGGAGTGAGCTGCAGCGAGCAGTCCCCACAGCCTCCCGACCAATGAACTGCGCGGCTTCTTCTGGTGCCACCTGCCTTGCTCTTTCACGCGCTGCTCTTAAATGGCACCGGCCCCCGTCTCCATGTGCAGGCCACAACGTAAAAGAACAAGAGACGAGTGACGTACGGCTGCAGCCCACGCTGATCAATAAACCAATGCCCTTCCCTTGCATGCTGGCCTTGATCCCCCCTCTCTCTCCCCTTCCTCCTCTCCACAGCACATCAGCACATTCCAACACACTGACACCAACTGGCAGGCCAGGGAGTCATAGCGAGCCATGTGGCAGGCAGGGCAGCCTGTGTGTCGTCCTGCCTTTGCATTGCTGCCGCTGCTGCTACTGCTGCACAATGGAGAGCTTGGAGGGCCATGTGGCCCATGCTTCTGTTGGTCGTTTGTGTCGATGATCAGGGCTGCACCCACGCATGCAATGGCAATGCAATGCTGTTGCAGTTTGCATGGAGCAGGGTGTGGAAATGTGACTCCAAATATATTTTTTGTCAAGTAACGTGTTTTAAAAAGTTGATCATATTGAAGGACGTTGCTGGACTTGCTTCTAATTTGGGGATGAGAGAGATGCATTACTTGGTTCCCAGTAATGTTTCCGTCATGGCCTTTCCCTTGAAACTCTGCTACACAACAGCGCTTCTCCACCTGCCCGTTGAGGCAGGAGATCACAACCCTTCCTTCAGGAACAGAACAATGGGTGGGAAAATCACAGAATGAGAAATCCCTAACACGTTTTCTTTTGTGAATTGTGCATCTTTGAGTGTTATTTCCTCCTCCCCCTACTCTATGCATGGGAGAGAATCCGTGATGGGGCTTTCTTCTAAACAAATCCAACAATAACTGACAAGGGATAATACTGCTGATTCCATCTTCCTCTGTGTGTCTAACAGCGGCCTTGAAACCAGGCCAGACGCCCCTCGTGACCACCAGCATAGAGCCCTAAGCCACCCCCTCCCCCACCCCCCCCCAAGAAAAACAGCAGCGAGGGGCTAGGCCCGTGCTATAATTAGCTATGTTCTCTGGGTCCAGACAGCCAGGGTGGGTTCATCATGATGAGAAGAAGCGTGGGAGACAGCCTATACTTTGTGGGTGGGTGGGGTATAAATGTATAAATACTCCAGCCCACTGGAGTGGAATCTGCAGAGGGGAAACAGACGCAGGGCTAAAGCTCACTGTGTCCTCCGGACCCCCCCCCCCCCCCCACCCCCCCGGCTCTATATGAAACTTCAGAACAAGGTAGCAGCTTCCAAACACAAAGGATTATGGGGTTTGTTGTTGAAATCTCTAAGTGAGCTTTACTCAATATTTTTCCCTACCAGCTACTTTGATTGTTGTCAGCCTCACTTGTAAGGCACTATGGGTAAACGTGCCTGCTGAATGACTCAATGTAAATGTAAGGTTCCTTTTTAGATCCCAGAACAAAAGTGATGAGATATTAATAGAATAGTGTATATTTCCTTACTTCTTCTGTAGACTAACGATAACATGAGCATAGTATGCATGCACCAATCCAGTTCAAGTCCTTATGAGAGGTGGACCAACAGTAAGACTGTGCGGCAGCAGAGAGACAAAGGGTTTGTTTTACTTGTTGGTTGGAACAAACCCGATTCCAAAGGTTCAAATCTTCCTTGAATGACGTCACTATTGACTGCGTGGGGTTGGGATGGGACTTCCATCTGACTGCTGGGATAGCCTCATTTCGTCCGGCCAGTTTCTCAATGTCTCGAAGAAAGGAAAAACACTTTGAACCACATTATTCTTGGTCTCCACCAGTTCAACACCATTGTTGTTCTTTTTATTTAGATAGTAACATGATATGCTTATACTAAATATATATATACCATTATGCTGTGCCCGACACCTGATTCATAAAATTATTACCAAATGGTAGATACTGAAGGTGGAATTATTCCTTTTCTCTACAAATAGTTGAATAGTGGCAACTTTTTCTGAATTGTTCAATGGATAGGTAGACCACCAGCTTGAAAAGGCTGCAGTGCTTATGTATATTTCCTTCAAAAGTTGTTTACAATGGTGACTTAACAATGTATTGCAAATATCATTAGTTTTTGAAATCATAAAAACACTAAGATGGAAATTAACAATGCTTTACTCTACAAATTTGAAGACCTAAAATATACCCTTAGGAGAAGGCAATAGTTACAAAACCACTGAATACTGCAGCACCAGGAAGTACAATATTATCAAACCACCAGTACTAGCGACAACACAAAGACAAAACATTGGCACAATACAGTTAGAAATCACATTCAGCACATGGACAGAAAACATTTGATGGAAAAGCCAACATCAATACTCCCAAGGCTTATATTTATAATACAAGGCAAACATAAGTAAGGCTTTTGAGTGTAAGAATATTCTATCTATTAAATTGATATTATGCTAACCAGAACCCCTCAGCTAATCTAAAACATTTTCACAGTTCAACCAGGAATTTATTGACAAAGCCACCATGTCCAATACACTGCGAAACAAAAGAGGTTTTAGAAAGGTAGATTGTAGTTTGTATCAGTTAATGCACGTAATCGATGGCATCTAGTCCCCCAGCACTTTAAAAACATTAAAGCATACAGTACACATTGAAGATATTGAGAAATTCTTGTTATGCATATGTTATAACAGCTCACAGTGTCACATAATACTTTTAAAAAGTTATTGCGTGGCCGGATATCATAATGCAAAGCGATTCAACTAGGGAAACTCTTGCCAAATTATTATTATTAACAATAAAACTTTTCAAATTCTGAGGCAGCCATTCGATTGGCTACAAGTTGTATTATCCTCCTTCTTCTTAAATGTGTAGAATCCATGCTAAATCCTACCAACTGTAATTTCATTGGTTGTCTGCGCATTATAAAAAATGCAAATATTGCATGCCCACTCGGTGCCAATTCAGATTGGACTTTTGTCCTCCAATTTCACCATTGTGTTTGTCAGCAGAGGTTGGGCTACAGAGATGAGATTTTAATAACCAGGTCAGGTTATTCTTTCCTTAAGGCTTCTGCAATGTCATTGTCATTAAAAAAAACATTAGTAAAATGGGTGTTTTCATTTGCATGCATATTTGGCTTGATCCCTAACTTGGTCTTCTATCAAGGAGAAACTGAGAAACTGAGAAACAGTATGACGATTATAATAAAAACAGTGACAGAAAGTTCCTGCAGTTCTAGTTGACGTGAGATTTGGAAGGGAGGGGTACCTAATGTGGGAAATGACGTGTCGTTATCTAAATTAGCCACCACTATTATCAGCCTCTTATCTCTCTGAGTTATCTACGATATCTTTGCAATAGCATATATCTGTTGGCAAAGTGAATGGACATGAACTGAAGAGTAAGAAAAGTTCAATTGGAATCTTTTTCGTATCAGTTTGAGGAGTTTGAATGGAATTATTTCATCATTAGCTCAAGGAATGTGTAATCTATAAAAATACCAACACGGTCAGTCAGGAAGCAATGACTGACTGACCGCTGGAGTTGATTGGCCATCGCCTGCACAGGCTGTGGGGAATATACCTGCCATTTTTGGAAAATGTCATTTTAAACCTTTGCTAAGTGACTGTGTCAAATGCTACAGCTTTCAAGTGTATGACTACATTGTTTTTAAATACATTTCAGCTGGACAGCACTAGCCAAAATAAAAAAGCAGGGATATAGAGGAAACACAACCACAGACAGTTTTGTCTGTAAGCAGATGAGCTAGACATCTTTCAACAGTCAAACAGCCCTAGGGGTCAATCCATAATGCAACTGCAGTATTATTAGAGAAAGGCTGAATTGAATTGTTTGAGAGAGAAAAGAAGATATCGCACCAAAGATATATAATTTTTAATATTCAGGGGTCAATATGCAGCATATTAATAGCACTGCTAAAGTACTATTGGCTACTGCTACTTGTTATGCGTTACTTATAACACATAATCATAAATCAATAATTTGTTATCATTAATAATGTGTGTTATTGATAACACTGCATGGCAGGTCAGCCATGCCCCTCCTCCAGGCTGATTATGGCTTTGTTTTGTGTCGTATTCTGAGAACAGAGTGGTTGAACTGACAAACTGAAAATGCAATGCTTTTGGAGTTAAATAGTGAGAGACTTGAAAATCACACTCCTCCCCCCCCCCCAAAAAAAAAAGAATACAGCAACATTAATTAGCAGAAAATGATAATCATAAACATGAAAGCTAGAGCAGCCCTCCACTACAATATAGTGCAAGGCTTTTTGTCCTTGAAAGGATTTTCCGAAGCGGGGATGCCCATCACCAGGGGGTCGTACTTGACGTGTTCGCCGCAGTAGTTCATCAGGTCCGCCGAGGCCTTGGACACCTGGAGAGAGCAGACCAGGCACATTAGCACTGGTCTTATGGCCCTTGTGGCGTCATCATGAATCAGATGACCCTTGTACGGGACATATGGTCATATGACCTGATTATTCACACTTGAAACATTTTTAAAAATGTGACTCTCGCAAAACATTATGTCATACTCTGCAATTATATAATGTGAAACGTTTTAACACATAACACATTAACACATGAAGTATGCATTGTGTACACATTGAAACACGACGTGGGGTTATGGAGGGACGGCGGTACCTTGATTCTCTCAATGCTGGCCTCGATCCTGAGCTGCTGCACGGTTCTGCGTGCATGGGCTATGCTGTTGGCACTGGGCGTCTTCGAAGACATCCTTGGCAACGGGACGCTGCTGAGGTAAAGAGGGAGAGCATTGAGCAACTCTGTTGAAGTGGTTCGACAAATGAATGAAGTGAGGGAATGAGTTTGCCGCAGCTAACTCCACCACATTGACACGTCAAGGACGAAAGGAGAGAGAAGACGATTCCTTTGTCGAGTCATTTTATTTAATGGGAAAAATATGAAACCGTGCATAACAGGGCAAGACATAAAAGAATCATAACGCCCTATCCACCCAGTGTGTGCACACTGTACTTTTCAGATGTGGTCACTTACTGTCATTTTGTGCATTGCACTTGTCCTGTGTGACAAATATTGTGTGAAACCCTTCCCAGCACGCCTTACACCACAACACATGCAGGCGCATCTTCAGTGGGGCTGTTGCAGGAATGCGTGTCTTTGGAGATGTGGTCGGGGGGTTAAGATGGGTGACACGCCGGCTTGGCACATCGCTCAGCCAATCAGGACGGGGCGTGACGACGGACGTATACGACGCAGCGCTGCACAAACCATGGCTTTGGTCGGAAGAGGAAGGTTTTGTTGTGACGTTCTGTTTTTCTTACTGACTTCCACCGGCCTATGATTAAAAACTCATTTCCACATCAAAGCCGGCTGTGTTTTGTTAGCGGGAGCTCAGCAGTAGCGGTGCAGCTGCTGGAGAGCCGCGGAGCAGCGGGACAGAAGACTATTGTCAGGGGTCAACGTCTGCGCTCTCTCTCTCGCACACTTCCTCTTCCTTCACACGATTGTTCCCCGAAGTGACATCATGCAATCGCACACACACACACAAACACACAGGCCACTTAAGTCAACACGCTGTGTACGCAATAACTTGCGCACAGCCGCCCTGATGCATGGCCACTCTCTCTCTCTCTCTCTCTCTCTCTCTCTCTCTCTCTCTCTCTCTCTCTCTCTCTCTCTCTCTCTCTCTCTCTCTCTCTCTCTCTCTCTCTCTCTCTCTCTCTCTCTCTCTCTCTCTCTCTCTCTCTCCCTCTCTCTCTCTCTCTCTCTCTCTAACAACACACCTGTTGTCAAGGAAGGGTCTATTTAAACTCATTTGAATCATTCTGTTATCATCATGGCATTGCAGGGTGCATGTGTGTGGTTGTGGCGCTTGGCTCGGTCAACTCATACTTCTATTTCAGTTGTCAGGAAGGTTCCACAGGAGATTCCAGACTGACGTCATGCTAGAATGTGGGGAATGGGTGTGTACGCACGCATCCACTTTTCCAGAAAGCGTACCTAATACATACAGGAAACGTAGGGCCAGGCAGCTTGGGTGATAGCTAACGCAGGACCGGCCCTGCAAGGGGATTCTGCCCGGGTCAGTGCATGACAGGAAAGAGCTGTTCAAACGAGTGACGAGAGATCGGGGTGGGGTGTCTGTGTGTGTGCGTGCACGAGGGGGAGTCTGTCTCCATGTGTGCGAGCCGGCATCATCGTTTTGGGAAGGCGTTCTTACAGGAATTTTATCACCCACAACATATCAGGGGCCTGGTAGGGGTCCTAATTCCACGTCCTGCTAATCATTGACATGCTCGCTGGGAACATGCCTGGACATATCCTCTAGCTACACACCACGCTGCGGCCTTTGGTTTGCCACGTGTTTCTTCCTCAGCTGTCTCACTTGTTTCTCCTCGCCCCCCCCTGCCGTCTCTCTCCATCTCCCCCACCTCTCTCCCTCTCTCACAGCGTGTGTCTCTCGCCCTCTCTCCCTCTCTCTCACTGCCACAAACACTCAAACCTTCAGGGAATAGGAAGCTAGCTCTTCTCGGAAACTGCATTGTGCAACCAACAGTCAGCCAGCCTTGCAATATGCCTGTGAGAAGCCCTTTTCAGGCTCGTTCTTATGACGTAGTGCTTAAAATGTTTCATTGTCAAAATAAGTAGTTCTCAATAAGTTGTTGTTATAGTAGTAAAAGTAGTGGTAGTGAGTAGAAGTATTGACACTTTTACTTCACATCTTATCTCTAATTGAATTCATGCATCAAAGGAAGTTTCAGTTACTAGAAAATCTGGATTATGTTAAATTAAGAAAAGGTATGAACCGCTCTATCTGGGACGTCCACCACAGGAAGAAGACAAATCCCATTTCTGAAACATGGTGTTGGGCTTACATAGCTCAGGGGTTCTCAAACTACATGAGACCCTCATAGGGCAGAAATTGTTCTCATAACCGCAACACAAATGTAATCATATAGGCTCTCATCTGTTTGTTCTGTTAGATGCTTTTGAACTCTTTTATGCTTCAAACATTCAGTGCTAATACCAAAATAGTGTTAAATAATAATTGTATTGCATTTTGGCATAACTTAACAATATGTCAATTTTTAAAATATTTTTTTATGAAATGTGTGTACCAAAATGTAGGCCACATACTGCATAGATTTGGGACATTTTGCAATGACAACAATCAGTGCAAAAATCATTGATGTAACAGACAATATAACATTTCAAAAATAAAATACTTAATGCATTGAGAGGCAATTGTTTTAGTAGGTAAATCATGAATCATAGCTAACGGGGAGGGGGAAGACGGGGAAGAGAGGGGGTGGGTGAGCAAGTAAAAATGAACTGCAACAATAGTGCAGGCTATTTGAGTATAGTGTAATCAAACTTTTTGAGAAATACTTTTTTATTTCCGTATTTCCATGTATTACGATATAGGTATAACCATTTTCTGTGGTTTTGTGTGTGTGTGTGTGTGTGTGTGTGTGTGTGAGTGACTGAGAATGAGATTGAGAGAGAGAGGCAAGTACAATTAACTGCAACACAGTGAAACACAATGTAACTAGTGTTACATCAACCTTTTGATTAACCAAATCAAGTAGTGTTAACAGACAATAAAAAGCACCGATATAAGGTGACACTAATCCATACTCTTAAACAGAAAGGGTTCGTTTTCTTTGTAGCAAACTCTTCACGGACCACCTTGCAATGTGCCACGGACCCCACTTTGAGAACCATTGACGTAGATAGATAGATAGAGATTTATTTGTCCTTGCGGAAAATTGTTCTGCGCCATACAGTATGTCTGATACATTTATACAAAAAAAGACAATAAGACAGTTAGACAAGACAGGATAAACAACAGAGTTTCCCTCAGCCAACCACCCCCCCCCCCACCCCACCCCACCACATCCCCCCACACTCAACATCAGGACAGAGGACACAAACCCCACTATACATTATGAGTAGGATGGTAGAGTGCAGTTGTGCATACTGTGACAGTCCAGCTGGAAAGAAAGTGCATAGTGCTATTTAAACT
>NC_140286.1:14767176-14769676 GCF_964030765.1 Micromesistius poutassou
CACAGAACGCACAGTGTTGTCAGTGGGAACCGGCGTACAATACGGCATTCTACAGTTGCCAAACAGGGGAGAGGCAAGGAGTAGGGTAGGGTGGTGGAGGGACCTCGCAGGCTATGCTGCAACGCACAGGGGAGAGCGTCTAGACGTTAGACTAGACTGCAAGCTCCCAAAGAATCCTAAATTTACGCGTAATTACTCCTTGCTCAACGCTGTCCAAACAAACCCCTGAATGCTGCCTTGTTTCGCCCCTCGCTCACACAGAACGCCGCCATGGGCTAGAACAGAAGTCCTACACACTGAGGGCTGCTGTACTACAGTGAGTACACACAGCACACTGAGTGGTACTACAGTGAGTACACACAGCACACTGCTGTACTACAGTGAGTACACACAGCACACTGAGTGGTACTACAGTGAGTACACACAGCACACTGAGTACAGGCTGTACTACAGTGAGTACACACAGCACACTGAGTGGTACTACAGTGAGTACACACAGCACACTGAGTGGTACTACAGTGAGTACACACAGCACACTGAGCGGTACTACAGTGAGTACACACAGCACACTGAGTGCAGGCTGTACTACAGTGAGTACACACAGCACACTGAGCGGTACTACAGTGAGTACACACAGCACACTGAGCGGTACTACAGTGAGTACACACAGCACACTGAGCGGTACTACAGTGAGTACACACAGCACACTGAGTGGTACTACAGTGAGTACACACAGCCCAGTGAGTGGTACTACAGTGAGTACACACAGCACACTGAGCGGTACTACAGGCTGTACTACAGTGTAGGGCTGTGCAATTAATCAAATTTTGATCACGATTTCGATTCTTGGGTCAAACAATCTCCAAATTAATAAAATCGAGTTGGAACGATTCTTTTGAAAAAAAAAAAAAATATATATATATATATATATATACTAAGTTCAAGACAAGTTAAATGCATTTTATTTTCAAACTCAAAAAGAATTGCTTGAAGAATTGAAGAGCAAAAATAGAGCAGCCCTACTACAGTGAGTACACACAGCACACTGAGTGGTACTACAGTGTGTACTACAGTGAGTACACACAGCCCAGTGTCAGGTACTACAGTCTGTACGAGTTAGTACACACAGCACACTGAGCGGTACCACACAGGCTGTACAGTGGAACTAGTGCGCTGTGTACTGCGCAGTGAGTACATATATCCCAGTGACTGGTACTACAGGCGTACTGCACCGTAAGCTAAACTACAGTAAGTGCTGCAAGAAGTAATCCCCCCCCCCCCCCCCCCCAACCTTGTTTTGCTCGCAGGAGAATCAATAAGATAAGCATGCATCATAATCTACAGACGCACACAGAGGCAGATTGGGGTAAGAACAGAACTCTGCAGCAGCAGCTAATAAAGGAACACTGGTGACGAGGACACAGGGTCAGAGGCCTCACAGGACAGGAGTGATAAGCAGAGCGGGGACAATCACACCCAGTGATGGGGGGTGTGTGTGTGTGTGTGTGTGTGTGTGTGTGTGATTAAGCAGAATGCGATCGTAGAGAATTCCCATAATGACATTAGCACATTCTTGAACTTCCCTCCAAACTCAGAGCTGTGCACATTCCTTCACTGCTCAGTGTTGAGTGCACACAAACACACACACACACACACACACACACACACACACACACACACAAACACACACACGCGCGCGCTTGACCACGGCGCCCTAAATTGGACCTGTGGTGTAATAGCCACAAGAGATGCTTGTGATTCCTGAGAAACCTCCCTAAACCCCTCCTAAATATTTCTCTCCAGTTCCCACAGCGAAAGCGTTCATTCAGTGGCTCTGAGCTGGGAACCAGTTATGAGACGCTGGAAGGAGCCCATGAGAACCCAGACACCACTTTCTAACTCCTTGTGATGCTCGCTAAGTGCCGACTTTTGCTTATTGATGGAAGTCACTGCAAAGACATCCAGAGATCTTACAGTCCATCAAGTTGTTCTATCAGTTTAGGAGCCTCATAGGGCCCCTGTGTGGCGTATGAATCATGGAGACGTTATTTAGCTGATGATTCACTGGCTGCTCCAGGGGCCTAAAGCCTTTCATTCCCAGTAAAGCTCAGCAGCACCTTCCAGGTTTCACACACCCCACGCTCCACGCCCCCCCCCCCCCTCCTCTGGTTCCTCGAACAGCATGAGGAACCAGAGGCTTCGACCTCCACATTTCTCAACAAGGGAAAACGTGAGTGTTTACGTGAGTGTGGGGCTTCTGGGGAGTCTTTGCTGCTGCAAGGTTTTTATCGCCCGGTTGACTCAAACTTTTTGGAAGGAAACATCTATGATCAAATACATAAACGGTGCCGTTTAATTGCTGATTTGCATCCAGCTTTGATATGAAAAAGATTGGCGGACAAACCCTGACATTAACACGCATACAAACAAACCACACAAAAGATAAATCGTTACGCAATTCATACAAAACTCATCCAAAACAAAAATACAACATTGTACC
>NC_140286.1:14779676-14814676 GCF_964030765.1 Micromesistius poutassou
AGAGAGAGAGAGAGAGAGAGAGAGAGAGAGAGAGAGAGAGAGAGGGAGAGGGAGGGAGAGGGAGAGGGAGAGGGAGAGGGAGAGGGGGAGAGGGAGAGGGAGAGAGAGAGAGAGAGAGAGAGAGAGGATAGAGGGGATAGAGAGAGGGTTCTGCATGTGGGGCTGGTCACATGATAGTGAGCTTCATTGTTGCCGGGGGTATATAAATAACCTTTTGTCAGTTGGAGTCTCCCCTTCTTCTCCTCCTCCTTCTCACTGTCCGTTATGCACTACTAGCCTCTCCATGGCTTTGTTGGCTCACTCCCACACCTCCAAAAGCCCCTCGCAGCTTCAGCCTGAGTCCCCCCTGTTCACGCGGTCATTTCCTCCGCAGTATTGCCTCCTGGCATGGCAGGACACTGCATACATCGACCTGAATCTGAAGCAGTACCTGGATGACTACATTCCTTACAGTGGTCGAACCGCTACATTTGTGTCTGTCCGTTGTGGAAATGAATAGATATGATAAATCTATTTGTGTGCAAACCTTCCATTCTGAATGTAAACATGATGGTGCTTTAGAGGTGAACATCAGGGTGGACGAATCAGCCTCCAGCAGGATGTGCCTGGCCTCTGTCTGGTGTAGGTGAGCCAGATGGGGGTAGCTACGTCACATCATGGATATTAAATATGCTCTGCTAGTTTAGTCTGAACCGGTTGACTGGAATCCCTGAATGGGAGGGGCCCGCCACTCACTGAAATGCAACGCGCTACACACACACACACACACACACACACACACACACACACACACACACACACAAAGGATGAGCGTACAGAGCATGTGGTTAGTCACTGTGTTTACACAGCTATAGTTCCCACCATGGGCCTGACATTAAATAAACGTATGATTATACGTACAAATACGCAGGAATATGTACAAGACACACCTATTGACGTCACACATTTACGCACAAACACACACACACACACACACACACACACACAATAAGAAAAGTGGGTTGAGTGTTGAACTCAACTACAGGTCATTCTTGCCAACTGACTGCTTACGCTTCCTCCGTTAGAGGGACTCTGACATCGTCATCGTCGTTACCAGGGACTATACCCGCTTGTCCGAAGTGTACACTCTAAACACGTCAAATCCCCTTATCTTCTTCCTGTTCTCCATCCAATCATGGCCGAGGCAATCTCAAGCATCGTCATCCACATCGTCGTCAGCACCATCATGCCCGCATGAGTCAGGGCGGCGTGCCTCTTACTCCAGGTAATCTGACGTGTGTGTGACTCCCTTCCACAGACAGAGTAGCCTGACCCACATACAGAACCCCTTCCGAGGAGCCATGCACCTCTGAACAGGAAACAGGAAGTGATGAAGAAATATTCTGTGGCTCTCTCTAACACGAATTCTAACCATCCCCATCCCCTCTTTCTCCATCAACCCCAATTCTACCTTACTCTCTCGTTTTCCTTCTCTGCCAACCTGACTCCACCTTTATTTCTCTCTCTCTATTTCTCCAACAGCCTCAATTCTACCTGTCTCTCTCTCTCTCTCTGTTTCTGTGCTGACTGTCGTTCCTCTCTCTCCCCAAACAGACCGCTGGAGAGAGGGTTGTAAGAGGGGAGAGGGAGGGTGGGGGGCATGTGTGTGTTTGTGTATTTGTGTATTTGTGTGTGTGTGTTTGTGTGTGTGTGTGTGTGTGTGTGTGTGTGTGTGTGTGTGTGTGTGTATCACTTCACTGGCTGATTAATTTTAAGCCTGGTGATTCTCTACAGAAGTGCATGAACTGAGCGTTCCTTCAACAGCAACTCTCTCTCTCTCTCTCTCTTTCCTTCTCTTTCTCTCTTTTTCTCTCTCTCTCTCTCTCTCGATTGAGGCGAGATAGTTGCCATGGCAACCCATTTCCTGATGTCGATCGGTGGAAATGTGCACATCTGGGTTTTTTCTCTCCATCAGATTAGTGCTTACATGCTAACAGAGGCATGCTTCCTGAGGCCTGCACCCCTGATATAATCATGCTTCTTGTTTTACTCGCAGTTTAGATTTGAATTGTTCCAGGGCCAGTAGCATATTGGCCTATGACGATGCGCCGTTAAGCGCAGTCATTCTAGTTCATGCCTGTTGTGGATTTAAACAAGTAGGCTCACACAGTGAGGCCCCTAGGACATTGAACCAACCTAGTGCTCAGCTTCTTCCCCCTCACATAGTAAGCCTACAACAACAATACACAGCCCAAATACTGAGGCAAGACTCAACCATAATACATTCAAAAGGCCTGCACTACACTGGAGAAAACTGGTAAAGCATCTCTGGTTCCTCATGATTGCCACATACTGTACACGCACACTGGCAAACAAAGGTGAAGCAATCTGTACAATTCCCTATGATTTCTCAGATTCAGAGAGAGAGAGAGAGAGAGAGAGAGAGAGAGGGGTGAGTGTAGAAGTAGAAAAAGGTTATTACTAACGATTATACATTATACATAATGTTAATTAACTGAGAGAAACACACTTTTGAAGATGTCTGTACTGAAAATCTGTCTCTGTCTGTAGAGAATCTGTGTGTGTGCATGTGTGTGTGTGTGTGTGTGGGTGTGTGTGTGTGTGTGTGTGTGTGTGTGTGTGTATGTGCGTGCATGTCATACGAGGATGCTGACACTCATAAATGTCTTGCATCGGCAGGAAACCCTGCATGCATCATTCTTATCCATAAACAAAATCACGGTGACCAAGTGGCCGGCAGTCGAAAACAGAACATATTAAAGCCCTTCCCCTCACACACACACACACACACACACACACACACACACACAGGCTCAAAGACTAGCAGCGCTGCAAATCAAGTCAGGCTGCATTCTTGGCCTTCACGTAGCTTCTGTAATGGAATCCTTTCACCAGACAGCCAGGCAGAGAGGTAGACATGCAGAGAGCGAGACAGGCAGAGAGCGAGACAGGCAGAGAGCGAGACAGGCAGAAAGGTAGTCAGGCAGAAGGAGGTACATGGAGACAGGGAGATAGACAGGCAGACAGGCAGACAGACAGAAAGGTCGACATGCAGATTGGTGGGCATACAGGCAGACAGACAGGCAGACAGACAGGCAGGCAGACCGCATGCATGTCTCTACACCTAGCAGTTAAAACAATGGCCCCTACTGTTTCTCCAAGCTGAACTTGCATGGAAACCAGAGGTCCCACCGACATAAGCCTCGTGGTATGACCAGCTCCCCCCCACCCCACCCCACACCCGGGCGGGCCACCCACCCCACACCCGGCCCCACCCAACACCCCCACCCTGGAACAGCAAGAAACTGCTCCACACATAAACACACACACACACTGTTCTTTTTATACATTTAGTACGTTAAAGATGTTAGAGTCACTAGAAAAGGGCCGCAGGCGGTCTCGTGGTGCACTAACAACGCCACCAAACAGAGGACGGGCCTGTGTGATGGAGAGAAGACGACCGCGGCTAATAGACGAGCAGGGAAGGACAGACGAACTGTCGGCTGTATAGCGTGTGTGTGTGTGTGTGTGTGATCGCTTCTAGACAGAGATCTGGAACTTTGCAACTGACGCCAAAAGCCAAAGAAAGAACATGGGGGCTTAGGGTGGGGCCGCGGGGGGGTTAGAGAGTCCACAACATCCTGCTGAGAGCTTGTGGGTGCATTCCCTCCATGCTGCAGGGCTCCCCGCACCCCAATCCAGTAAGTCGCCCCAACACACACATGCTCATCAAGGCTGTGGATCCGAACCACATGTAAGTCACTTATGATAAAAGCGTCTGCCAAATGACTCAATGGTAAGACGTGCGTATGCGTGTGTGTGCGTGCATGTGTACGAAAGGGTGGGGCAGCGGGGGTGTCTCATCGCGAAGCCGAAAGAGGAAATGTCCCAATAGACTCCGATTTCCTTGGAAACTCCCAGTTGAGCGCCCAGCTGAGACCACACCAACCCCTTTGTGGCGCTTTAACACTCACACTGTTACGTTTTCTACCCCACATTTGAATGCTCCTAATGCATCACGGAATGGCAAAGGCCCTAAGACGTAGGGGGGGGGGGGGGGGGTTACTGTGATGGTGAACGGGTGGTCCATGAGCTGATGAATGAATGCAGCGGCTCAGGGTTGGCTGCGAGGCACAGCGCAGCGGGCGGCGTTGTCGTTCACCGCGCACGCTTTGACAAGATTAGACACGGCAGTTACGTACACGACGCATCAGTCATCCACTCAGGTCACCGGGAGAGAAAGGTCAAAGTGCAACAGATGAGGATGCCAGTGAGTGTGTTTGGATGAGTGGGTGAGTGAGTGAGTGAGTGAGTGAGTAAGTGAGAGAGTGGGTGAGTTAGTACAACCAAGACCTACAAAAAACTGATTGCATATTTCTCTATCTGAGATTCCCGAATATCAGATGAAGAAATTCGGGAGATTCGGGAGATTCCCCTCCCCCCCGCCACACACACACACACACACACACACACACACACACACACACACACACCATCCACACCTCTCTCTTGCTCTTTCTCACACATCACACTGCATTGAACATAAAGGGACCTGTTCCGGACGCAGAGTTGAAGACACAATTCACTTTTTTCACAATAAACACCGGTCTTATAGGGAGCAATGCAGGCATTATGTCACCCTAACTGTGAATGCAGAGGGTCTGCCAGCCCACTGCTCTGAATGGAGAGAGAGAGAGCTACAGAGACAGAGAGAGAGAGAGAGAGAGAGAGAGAGAGAGAGACAGACAGACAGACAGCGAAAGAGACAGACAGACACGTCATTCTATGACCTAGTCTCCGAAAATAGTTAATTATTCATCTAGTTTAATATTATGTTGCGTCTTATTTTTTAATGTTTGTTACCATGCCAATAAAGCCATTTCAATTTGGAGAGAGAGAGGGAACGATTGAGAGAGAGAGAAACAGAGACACAGAAAGACAGACAGCGAAAGAGGGAGAGAGAGAGAGATTGGTGAAGACATTCCATTCTATATCTAATAATTTAGTTTATTACAATGTTGCGTCTTATTTTTAAATGTCTGTTACCATGCCAATAAAGCCATTATAATCTGGAGAGGGGAAGAGAGAGAGAGGGGAAGAGAGAGAGCGAGAGAGCGAGAGAGAGAGAGAGAGAGAGAGAGAGAGAGAGAGAGAGAGATGATGGCAGTGGATAGGGTACTAATGAGTTGGACTTATCAATGGCCTGTCTGTGTTCTGTCCTTCCCTAATGGCCCGGGGGACAACGACAGTTGCTGGGATGATGTTGCATGTAAACATCATAGCCACTGTCCCTGTGTGTGGGTCCTTCGATTTTAACCATCAGTTTAAGGCAAATGATCCATGTCTCATGGGGTCTTGTGAACTACAAACAATCTGGCCGAACTGGAAGTGATCAACGTTACAGTACGTGGATTACATAAATCCTTACTAGGAAAGGAGTGGTCGCATCGCCAAGGTTCAGCTACTAGTCAGAATATAGGGTGGGAAACAAAACAGACTGTATTATGTACACATTAAAGCCTGCTTCATAAGATGTAGGTGGGGCATGTGGACAAATAGGACTGGGAGGAAAAACATGATCCGACGGAATAACACAGAGTCGAGTCGTTCAATCACCTGTTGCATGCGAGCACTTTCACCCAAACCACAGTCGAAAGACGACATAATAAAAAATATATATGTTCAGTTAAAATACTATAATGGCCCCATTGCTTGTTGGCAAATACATGGAACAACATAACAACTTGTGACAGACAGTAAGGTTCAAGGAAATCAGTGTGTCAGTCAGTGCAAACCTGTTGCTCCCAGGCACCCAGACCCTCGGCCCGTTTACCTGTCAGGGTCAGCGATCAGCCTGCTGTCGGTGTCTTCTTCCCCTGGAGCTCCTGTCCGGGTCAGCGATCAGCCTCCTGTCGGTGTCTCCGTCCCCTGGAGCTCAGCTGGATCCGTCAACACACTGGGAGGGGACCTGGCTCCCACTCCGGTACGCGGAGAGTCAAAACTGGATTAATGTGTTTACACCGAGAGAGGGATGGAAGCGGTCGACTTCAACACTGCTGCCTACTCTACTCTCACTGCTTATCTGTAATCTTTAATTATCGTTGACTTTTCTCCCCGGTTTAACTGGCCGTCTCCTCACCAGGGCTTATTTTCTTCCAGTTGAGGCTTCGTGACTAGAACAGCCGAACTCGGTCGGTTGGATAAAGCCAGATGCCACGACCCCTAGCGGAGGATCAGAGAACAGAAGGTAGAGATGTGGTGGAGCGCGATTTATAGAGCTTTTATAGTATACTTTACCTAGAAATCCTAGCAGTTTTATAGGCCCTATGTTGATGACCCACTGTCAAGATATCCACTTGATTCCACTAGTAAATATGCAGGAATTTCTTATTTTACCTAATTTAATCAGGAAATCTAATCATTGAGATGATATATTTCACAAACGAGCCCTGTAAAGGCTACATGAACAAAATAAAGAGCAGACGAATACAAGATGCAACAAAAGGCAGGAGCTCAAGTAAAAGACAATAAAAACACAGATAAAGTAAAAGATTTTATTTAAATTAGAATAAAATGCACAAAATAACTAGGGCCCATGTGTAATAGGCTCGTCAACTTCAAATCTTTCTCAAACAAGGATACTACTTCATGCGAATACTTTATAAAGTTGATTATAAGCACTTTAGAAAAAATAGATATCTACATTGTAACATAATGAATGACATTACAAGATCCATTTCGCTCCCCAAATAACACCTATGTAGAGTCTGTACATTTCCCCAACAATAATAAAAAAGGTAACATTAGAGAATAGCTTCTCCCTTTATCTATGTTCTATGAGAGCGTAATGGTGTGAGTGCACATAGAGAAGCCTTGGCTGAGACCATTAGGCCAACATGAAAATAAAGGACTAGAAAAACAATAACATTCCCTATAAAAATCCAAATTGGTCATTTACTAGCCAATAAAACCCTGTGGTCCATCCCATAACAGAAAGACCCGGGTTTGGTTTTCAGTCATTCCACTGTGAGCCAACCAAACAGGAACGGATGACTCTGGTGTACCGAAAGCTTTTATCACAGCTACAACACTGATCTGGATGGTTTGAAATGAAGGGTTTTGTAATATTTACCACCCCATGTTCACAGAAAGTACCAAAAACGTAAAAAAGAAAAAAAAAAAAATACAACCCAATGAAATAACAAGACGGATGACGTGGTTGTGATTGGTCAGAGTCCTGGAGACAGAGTGAGAGAGGACTTTATCCCCGAGTGAGCACGATGGAGTCAGGCAGTGGAGAGAGAGGAGTGTAGAGAGATAGAGAGGAGCTGGCGAGAGGCCCCTTTGTGTCGTCGATATAAAAACGGTTAAACACGCATCGAGTGAATGACTTTAGGGCCACTAGGGAGCAGGAGGAGGCAGCCATCAGGAGCCCGGCCGGGCAGAGGGGCTACTCCTGCGCCTCCTTCCCGGTCATCTTGTACAGCTCCGTGGGCCCGTCCACGTGGGTGATGGTGGTGGTCAGCTGGATCTCCTCTCCACTGGCGCCGGTGTCACCTAACACACACACACACACACACACACACACACACACACACACACACACACACACACACACACACACACACACACACACACACACACACACACACACACACACACACACACACACACACACACACACACACACACACACATTTTTGCAGTATTGTTAGCTTGGGAGGGTAGCATTACTCTGCTTGTTTATATGAACATTATCAAAACAAATATTCCGAAATATACCAGTATACCAATACAATAATCGATCCGTATTGTTCATGAGTGATTTATCCTCCTCATACCATCCTTCTCCATGCAGAACATGGATGGTTTTCATTAACCAACCCTCCCCCGCCCCTTTTCCCCCCCTCCTCCCCTTTTGGAAGGAAGCCTGGAGTCCATTAGCTACAATGACTTGGACCACGGCAGTCGCCCCTTCCCCTGGGGATACGTTTGTTCTCCTTCTCTAGCTAACTGTTCCCAGACAGGTATCCATTAATGAGGAAATGTATTCAGCCAGCTGCTTCTCTGTATAGAAACATGTGAACTCCAATGTATCCAAGAAGCTGGTACAACATCAGAATGTAGGCAATACCGTGGTGCACAGTGCAGAACGTGTGGGGTTTCATAAGTTGGGTTACAAATTAAAGATGTAAAACTATAACTACATGGAGTCACAAAAACAGAAAACAAAGTTTAGTTACAGTGTTTCAGTTACTTTTAAATCACCACTACGACGCCCATTGAGAGGGGTGTGATTCCTAAGGATGATCTTATGGACCCCTTCTTATGTAAAACCCCCCAAATGAGCCCCTTCACTGCCACCACCCGGTTTACTAACCAGGACACACACAAAAATAAAATACAATAAATCATGGCAGGTCTTTTTTTATATATTGGCAACCTAAAATGTATTTGTGCTTACTTCTTGTGCCTCCTTACATAGGGATGTAGGACATATGACACAGGCCTGCACTGGCGTTAAACTGAAGGATTTGTTCCAATTACATTGTAGCTCATAGCAGTGATTTATGGCTCGCTGTGGTTTGTGACGATAGCTCTGCGTTGCTGCTCTTCCTCAGCCAACGGGACAAACCCTCCCACCTTCTGAAAGCCATGTCCCGCAACGCAGAGGTTTGCCGTCTGAATTCAGGTTGGAATTGGCCTCTTAGGAAAGGGGTCAGAGAAGTTGGGGGGATTGGGCATTTGCATACCAGCTGAAAGCTACAAGGTTTAAACCCAATGCCCAAAACCTTCTTGTAGGCACCATTGAGCAAGCTGCCAAACCCTCCTCAAAGACATGTGTCCTATTCCACTAAGACGCTTCAGAGAAATGCAGACTTGTGCCAAAAGACTAAATAGTAAATACAAGCATGGAGGCATGTCAGATCTACCTGTTAACACTATATACACACCAGTGGTCATCAACCTTTTTAAGCCCAAGATCCCTGACCTCAGCCTTGGTGAAAGGCAAGATCTACCTATTGAAGCGTTGCGAGAAAGAACACAGCCCAGATTTTACTTCCAACTTAATACCTTTTATTAGGCTAATTGTATTTGAATTACATTGGCTTTGGTCCAACTTTCAAATTGATGCAACCAAGAAAACACTGTAACAACAAAGCTAGCTGTCTTGAATTTTACAATCTACCTTAAATTATTAAGTTTCATTCTATAATTTCATTCCAACACAAAAGAAATGCATGAGGGCTATTTTCCATTTGTATGAGGAAATTATTTTGTTCATAGTAACCAACAACAAATCATACTTTATAATAATAATAATTATACATTTTACTTGCAGTGAGCAGATCATATGAAGTGCTATTGTTAACTGTAATGCTCAGTTCTGATTATATTATTATTATTCTATATATTACTGTAGAAAGTAACTATTTCGCTATTTTGTTTAAATGCTCAAATGTGTCAAATAATTTGGACCCCATCTCCACCCCTCTTTAACGGAACTCAAAATACATGTGCATGGTTCATGTGCATGTGCATGGTCATGGTCATGGTCATGTTCATGGTCATGTGCATGGTCATGGTCATGCACAGAAGCATGGAAGCATGCAACGTTGAATGATGTTTGAATTACTTGACACCGACGTGGAGAGGTACATATATCGAGGGCATAACGTGCATTTCACGATTACTCGTTCCAATAATTTCTTGGAGGGAAAAGTATTGGCTATACTTCCATTTAAAGAAGGCTATTTTTGGATTATTTGGGCTCGCCATTCCTGCTTCTCGTTGACTCACTAGTGTCATTGTGTGTCCGACTTTGCGTGCTTCCGAATATATAAACAACACCCGCCCAACTCTACATCTGATTGGCTTACCGTGAAATGTTACTCTACCTCAGCCAATTGTCCTGGTTAATGCGATTGTCTCGTGCCCAATAACAAAAGAAGAACAAGAAAGATAGAGAGATAGAGATAGAGCGAGCAAGAGAGAAGTGCTTGCAAAACTGAACACTGCCATATTTTATATGTATGTAGTTTTCTATTATTTTTCGGGAGCTACAGGGAGAGTCTCAACGATCTACCAGTCGATCCCGATCGACGGGTTGGCGACCACTGCATACCATTGACATTCTAATATTGGTCAATTAAGAAAACCAAGGATGCCTTTGAGCTGGCAGACGTACTTATGATGCACTGGCCACCGGACTGGTTGTCTCCGTAGCGCTTGTGTGACGGCGCGTACAGGAACATGATGGCGAAAACGTAGAGGTTCCACATGCCGTAGATGCCTGTGAAGAACGCGCTGTTCACCTCCAGCTTGTGGTCGCCCCAGTGCCAGTGGCCCTCGCTCACCTAGAGAGGGAGACAGAGAGACAGACAGACAGAGAGAGAACAAGAGAGAGACACATAAACAGACGCGCACTAACTGACCAAATCACACTGCTAAAGCAGCAGATGGGACTCTTCCTCAGGGTGTTTCTAGAAGGCGTGGAAACTCTGGATGAGGCCCAGACTCACCTGGCTGATGATGAAGAAGATGACCGTCATGGCAGCGCAGAACAGAGTCACCAGCATGAGGAATTTGAACCTGAAGATCAGACCCTGTGTGGGATGACGAGAAACGGGTTGAGAACACTTTCTATAGGACGGCCGTCTTCTGAGTTCCAGACATGTGTTAATCTAAAAACAACTAACATGTGAGGCTGAGAAAAAGCAAAGAATATCATCAATATTGCAAGCTAAATAATTATACAATAGTCTAAGAGCTGCACAAGCTAGTTGAAAAAAAAGAAAATAAAATCAATAAACTGGACAGAGGAGAGGAGCTTTACCAATCAGCTCTGGCTTTAGTTTAAAGCCGTACCCTTCGATCTATTCAACCCTTTAAGGCTTGGTGGATCAGACAGACACACACACACACACACACACACACACACACACACACACACACACACACACACACACACACACACACACACACACACACACACACACACACACACACACACACACACACACACAAAAGAGGTAGCGGAGAGAGAGCAAGACACTGTACTATATTGAAATGTTTGTAAATATAAGTTACTACTACACACATTGTACAATAAAAAATTATGTACTTGTGCCTTTTTTATTTTACTTATTTTTTATTATTTCATTTTATTGTAAGCCTGTTTCAATGTGAAGCACTTTGAGTCTGCCTCGTGTATAAAAAGTGCTATATAAATAAAGTTGCTTGCCTTGCCTACAAACAACTTCATCGATATACATTTTTTATTTTATGTTTAACCTTTTGTTTCATATTTGACCTTTAATACCCCAGTACAGTCAGTAACGCCTACAAATGAGTCAAGAGTCATTCTGTGACACAAGTACAGTTTAATTGACTCATCTAACCCTCAATTTGTACTGATAATCTATGTTTCACCTTATTTTCTAACTATTTTATAGTAGTTTGTTATTTTTTCTTTGCTTTATTTTTAAACTGCCAATAAAGCTCTTTTGAAGTTAAGCGACAGAGGTTTAGAAAGACAGAACAAGGCAGATGCTGCCAAATAAAACACCCACCTGGTTAGTGGTGAACAATATTGCCATATTGTTAATGAATAATGCAATACCCAGGGCAGCTACTTGCTATAAGCCATATACCAGCGATGGCTTAGGGCCCCCCAAGCCACCAGGGGGCAAAAAGTACATTTTCTTGCATCGTTTAGTAATTTCTTTGGTCACAAAATGTAGCTCATCTACAGCAATTCTTAAAAATACATTTCAGAACGAATGAAAACAATTCTCCATCTCACTGTGTGGAAGCGTGCACACCCGCCCGTGCTATGCACCGTGGGGTGTGTTCGTTGAGTCGACCACGGCGCGGACACTTGCACATAGCGGCTTCAAGCAGGCTCTAAACCAAACACAACCACGCCCCGGAGCGCGACGGCGTCTCTCCGCGACTTCATCGGAATAATATCGCCCTGACTTTCCCCCGATATTTTGGGGTTCCTATTGCGCAACGTGGCATCACAACGCGGGTATTATTGAGTCAGTCCCCCCCCCCCCCCCCCGCACCTCGTAGTGCAGCCTCCGGGCCTTGGACATGGCCGGCAGGGACGACCGCTTTCCGCTGATGTTGCGGAACACCTGGAACACCATGAAGCACAGGAAGAGGAAGTAGAGGCAGGCACAGATCCCCGCCACGATGATGAACGCCATCTGAGGCGACGCTCGGTTAAGGGGAAAGACTGGCACGGCGCCGGAGGGACTGGAGTACAAGATACAACGTACAATACTAACAATAGTGGCTCTCAACCTCTTTAGGTCCTTGACCCATTTTTAGGGTTGATATTATTCATTTTACAGCATCTTATTTGCATCTACAACTGCCATAAGCAAAAGATATTTTTTAACGAATAATGCATTTGCCGTCACAACACTTTTAGGCTTTCCTTAAAGCGAGAGAGCCCTGTAGACCCTGGTCTGGTCTGATGGGGCACTCATGATCCTGCTTGTAGAAGCTGAATAAAATGTCTTCCAGACTCCACACGCCACTTCCAATTAAATGTCAAAACCCACATCTCAGCCGATACTGTTTATGGGTGCTGGGCGACAGGGTGGGTGGGGGTGAGGTTGGGGGGTAGAGAGCAACGAACTGATGAATCTTGCATCACCTTGGCAATAAGTAGACCCTTCTGCACACACACACACACCTTACTAGATCGGACAGCACGGAGCTGGTTGTGTACAGAGTACATTCCAGGTCAGAGAGAGAAGAGAGAGGGTAGGGGGGGGGTTGAAAGATGCACAATTCCACAGAAGTCAACAGACTTTGAATCCATTTCCTGGATAAGGTATGATTCACGTAAGAGTGCGACTAGTGAGGTCTGCATCAGAAGAGTTTGGTGACAGATAGTTTGGTCTCTACATTATTTAGAGTAGACAAAATTTGGCACCGCTGACTATTTACAGTGAGAGTCACAGAGTGCTTTGATATAGCGTCTATCCTCAAAGAGTAAACAGACAAACCAATCAACCCCTGACACACACACACACACACACACACACACACACACACACACACACACACACACACACACACACACACACACACACACACACACACACACACACACACACACACACACACACACACACACACACAGTGAGGAAGGATACGGCCAGCTCCGTTCCAACGTCTGAGGCCCAGATGCTGTAGAAGGGGTTGGTGAGCTGGACTCCCCTATTGACAAAAAGACAACATTAGAAAACATTTAGCAAATCCTATCCTTAAAGGGCTAGTGGCTAGAGTGTTTGAATCTCAGCATACAGGTTCTGGGTTCAAACCCCAATGTCAGCAGCCTACCCATACTTGCTCATTAATTACATGTGAACGAGAAAACACACTGAAAGTCCCTTTGATAAAGCACTGACGTCAATGAATATTAAATAGCATAATCACTTAACTTAAAGCATTTAAAACGGGTACTGCAGGCTAAATTCACACTATTGTAAAGAGTGGTTCCCTGCCTGCCCCCTCCCCCCAGAACAGGAGCTAACGCAGGTTTCCAGGTTGAGGAAACTGAAGCAACACGGCACAAGATAAGCCGTCCACAACATTACACTTTAAGACTAGCACAATTATTCTATTCGACGATGAGGGTTAGGGTTAGGTGACAACGATTACTAAACTGTGAATGTACGCTAGTGCATACATTCACAGTTTGTTTATCGTTAGCAAAATATAACCCGATTATGATTCATCCATCTTGAAATCCTCCCTCCGAGCGATCCCCATCTTTCAAATGCAACTACAATATTTGGAGTAGAATGTAGGACACTCTTAGGTAATCAGTTCACTAGCTTCCATGGATTCAGCACGCTGCATTTGTATGCTAATTTGTTTCATATCTGGCAACCCTGTGTACTCCAGAGTATACCGAATCATAACACAGAGGCCAAGACTAAGAAGAACTTGGCCTGTGTGACTTCAAAAAGGAGAACATGCTGGTTGTAGCATTGTTATTGGAGAAGCCAGTATTTCAACATTTTGTTACATATTGGACAAACTGCACACATAAAGCTGAAACTGTGGCCATTTATTGTTACCATTCAAATGCATTCACGACGGTGCCATTTAGAAAAAGCCAAGTAAAAATTCTGAACCATTAACCAACATTAACCACGGGGCTGGCCCTCACCTCTCGCACATGTCGAAGATGAACAGGCAGCAGGAGCCGAAGACGATGGGTCCCACCTGCTTCCAGTAGACGGAGAAACGGTTCCTCTCCGTCTGGTCCTGGACACACGACACAAAGTTACTCCCAACGTATGGGGCGGCATGTGGCTCAGGAGGTGGAGCAGGTTGGCGGGTAACCGGCAGGTTGCTAGTTCGACCCCCCGGTTCCTCCTTAGCCGAGTGTCGAGGTGTTTCTGAGCGAGACGCCCAACCCTGGACTGCCTGACGAGCCGGCTGTCGCCCTGCACGGTGGACTCCGCCGTCGGTGTGGGAATGCATGCATGCAATGAATGGTCTGAAGAGGACTGGTGAAACGGCAGCTAGTGCATTTAGACCAAACGTGAAAAACAAACGTAAGATAAATAAAAGGGACCCACAGCCATTGACACCGTTAACTAGGAAGGGGCCGGGTCACGTACCATGAGGTGCTCCCCGCAAAAGATGATCCAGAAGGAGAGCAGCATGGAGTAGAAGATGCCCTGCCGGATGTCTCCGAAGAGCAGCATCCAGGTCCAGTCGAAGCCCACAGAGAACCACTCCACAGGGATGTTGATGAAGGTCATGGAGATGCCCAGAGCAAAGATGACCCTGGAAGGTACAGGAAGCATTTCAAATGTTACCAGACTGCGGTCTGTAGGCGGGTTCGGTGACGAACAGGTTAACCCGGGAGGCTCCGTGGCTCGACCCGCTGGTTGGCTAACCGCGTAGGCAGTGAGGACCCAGGGCCCATCCCGCCTGAGGTCCTGCGCTACATGTCATCACCTCTCTTCTCCAACCCACTTTCCTGTCTCTCTTTCATGTCCATAAAGGCACAAAAAGCCCATCTCACACATTGTCATACATCTTATTAGCAATATTCCTACACTTATCACAACCTAAAGCCATTCAATTACATACCAAATATTACAACTGAATATTGCAAATCGTTTCAGTGGATCAAAAATAGTGGATCCACAGGCCAATACAGGACAAAGCATCAGGGGAGGATGTTTATGCATGCACAGAAAAACACATGACTCAACAATATCCACCAAGCGAGGATGAGAGAATTGTTGAGTTGCATAAAAAAAAAAAATGGAATAATGTATAAAAATAATTATGACCATGACACACACGCTTCATCATAACCTGCACTCCTCCCAGGTAACCGAGTTAGTCAGTATGTGACCCAAACACTACAGACAACAGCAATGTTCCCCAAAGGAAAAGAGTCTAGACATATCAGCGTTCAAGGCCAAGTGAAGAATGTTCCCGCCTCATAATCAGAGCAACGTTCCTGGGCAGACCTCGGCTTCAGGTCTCAGCACGATGCGAACTGATCAAAGGATAATTGTACATGGAAGAAACGGAGGGAGGGCTGGACGGTGAAACCCTGGTGACAGAAGTGAGGGCTGAGAGGGAAGCTTCAGGAGGGGGGAGGGAAAACAGTATACGTATGTAGGCACATTTATGTTCAGAGTACAGGTCTACGTGAGATAAGGCCTGCTGGGCGTAGCAGAGAGCAAAAAAGAGAAAAGAATAAGAACCAGGAAGCCTCAGTGTTTTATCCCGAAGTAAAAAGAGTGAAACCACATTGGATTGGTATGCAGAACATTTAGAGCAACACACACACTAAACCAACTTGCAGTCAGTTTTGACACAAGCCCGTCATCTTAAAGATCCCATGGCATGCTACTTCATGGATGCTTTTTAATATATATATATATATATATATATATATGGCACGGTACCATGCGCTAGTGTTTACAGTGGAACACTGAACACTCCAGGTGCTCCGGCGGGAGTCCTGGAGCTCTATATCTAAATAATATCATATTATATATAGATATCTATATAATATTATATATATTATCACGGTCAAAAGCTGTTTGCACCTCCGGATGATATTATGAATCTCAAACGACTGCGTCGAGTTCTCAGATGCCTCTGGTTCTTCCACGTCAATATTAAGTACAGACTGAACCGCGAAATGGAGGAGAAAGGGATTGTTGCCCGCGATTGTTGCCCGAGGTTGTCTCCCGCCAGAGCCCCTCTGCCCGCCGGAGCCCCGCTTCCCCGTTACCGCGGCAGCGGGGCTCCGGCGGGAGACAACCCCGGGCAACGGGCAGCGGGGCTCCGGCGGACAATCCCTTTCTCCTCCATGTCGCAGTTCCCAATTCCTTCTCAACCATGGCCGAGATAACCCCCACTACGAGTCTCGTTGTGGAAATACCAGAGACCTCAGAGAACCCGACGCAGTCTTTTCACCAAATGGGAGCTTTATGCAAGCTTGCGCTATTGTGTTGCGTGTTATGCGCCATAACACCAACAGCAGAACGGTTATCCAAATAACACTTGCATCACACACACACACACACACACACACACACACACACACACACACACACACACACACACACACACACACACACACACACACACACACACACACACACACACACTTGTCAGGCCAAATTCTCTGGGCGGGCAAAGCAGAGAAAGGGGAGGTAACCTGGCCCCATATGACGACATATGTGTCCAGATCCCAAATCGACCCGTTTGAGCTTTCATTTTTTCCAAAGGTGGAGCAAGATACCTACTGCTCGTTTTACACCTGACGCAATTCCTAGCCACCGGGGGACCATAGGCAGGCTAGGGGAACGCATATTAATGTTAGAAAACCTGATAAAGTGAAAATTTCATGCCATGGGACCTTTAACAAACCTATTTATCCCTTCAGACCCCAGAGTGCTCCAGACCCATGACATCATTGCCTCTGCTGCCACTCAGTGCATTTTAAAAAGGTCGAGGCGGCTCCTGCTCTCGTAGCACCAGCCACGCTAAAGCTTTTACAGCATGAAATAATTATTGGCCTTCACAAATAGGACGTGAGTGGCACTGCCACTGTCGGTCGTCTGGGAATCACATCTGTGGAAGACCGAGAGGATGGTTGCGTGTATGCGAGTGTATGTGTGTGCGTTACCGGCTAGCATGTCGCGTGACGTTTAACATGCTTGGCTAGGTCTTTCCTGTAGCGCTCGTCACAGACACACGATGCCATGACTCTGGTTCTTCCCAGCACGCCGTGGGGGTTGGCTAGACACTAGCGCTACTTTACTTTACACCACATGCGACATTCTGAGCATGCACTCCAGTGTGTGTGTGTGTGTGTGTGTGTGTGTGTGTGTGTGTGTGTGTGTGTGTGTGTGGGTGTATCTGCGTTTAAGAATCTAAGAAGCTTGTTTACCGCTGATACATGGTCCATCATGTGGACTTCAGTGACAGGACATGTTTATTCATCCCATTATGTAACCACAGAATCTAGTATCACATATAATAACAGTCCCTTGTATTGTTGAACACCATATCCTCCATCAATCTCAAAGAAACCATATAAACATACAGGAGCTTTGATCAGTGCTAAGTTCTCGGAGCCCTTTAACCAGGGAGCCAGATGTACGTGTGCAGTTCCACACTAAGCAGATGTTCTGAGCCGGGTGCTTCTTCAGGGGCGTGAAGAGAGACGGTGTAGGTTTGGGGTCAAGAAGCGTGTGGTTTACTAATGTGTGGCACAAAGTACTAGTGCAAGAGTTGGCCGTTCATTTTATGAATATTTACTTCCACATGATGTATGCAGAGAATTATTTTAGTCGCCATCAAATTCAATACCAGTCTACTATGCAAATATGCCAGACGAGATAAACGATGAAGAACAAGATTATGGATCGTCATGGATGGATCGTTATGGATCGAGCTTCGAAGGAAGAGAGTGCTAGTGCAAAGTAGTGAGAGAAGAGGAGCGACTAGTTAGAAAAGAAATCCAGAGAGAGAGAGAGAGAGAGAGAGAGAGAGAGAGAGAGAGAGAGAGAGAGAGAGAGAGAGAGAGAGAGAGAGAGAGAGAGAGAGAGAGAGAACAGATGGAGGGAGAGAAGAGACGAAGAAGAGATGAACTAGATGAATAAGAGAATAGGTAAAGAAAAGGGGTTAGAAAAGGGTGAGAATTGGTGTCATACTATTCTAGCAGCACTAGAGAAAGAGAGTGAGCTGAAGGGGTGAGTCTTACTTCTCCAGCAGAACGGGCGGCCGGGTCATGAGGGTGATACGTCTCCAGTACCAGATGAGGATGATGAGGATGCTGGGGGTGAGGAAGGTCTTCATGGCAAACCACACCTTGGTGAAGCCTCCGTTCTGGTGGATGCCCTGCAAGAGAACAGCAGTGTGTCACCGCGTCTCATAGCGCGTCGTTTCACTAATGTAGCGTATACCGCTGTTAGGGTCTACCTCGACTGTCTGGAATGATCATTTCATTTGAATAACTAGTACGCATATTCTGTGAATGTACTTTTATCTGTAGTTTTGATTGTTATTAAAACAAATTATCAAAAATAACACAAGTTCTAAAAGTAAGAATAGTAAGAATTTAGAATGTTATAATGTTTGTCACATGGCTAGCTCTCACCTTGAGGAAGCAACATCTGTAAATTGCAGGGATCTTAATTGGTGTATAATCCGAAGAGAATAAGAACTGTTGTGTTTTTGTTAGAATGAGACACAACAATATCTACTTTATCTACATACAGAGTGGTCCTCTACGCTGGTTTACATCCTGTTTCTACAGTAGCCCAGAGTGGCCAAACGGTTATCAAAAGCAACCCGTCACGTTCCGCAGTGTACGTAAACATTGGCTTGCAGTCGCCGACTGCCATAGAGATGAATGATCAATACATATAAAACATTTAACATTAACACTGTTTATAGTCCATTCATGAACAGTCATTTTTGGAAACATACAGTCCGACCGACGCCGACTCACCACCAGCTGGATGTCCTTGATCTCCCCGATGCCCACGTTGATCTTCTTGCGTTCGTGCACGGGCAGGCGGATGTTGAGCAGGTAGTACTTGTGGGAGACGCTGCCCACCTCCATGAAGGGCAGGAGGTCACACTCGTAGTAGCGGCCCTCGTTCTCGTAGTTCTGGAGGACAACAGGTCAGGATTCATCCCATGAAAGACACGGACCCAGCGGACACAAGGCGTCATGGTTTCGTTGTGGAGTACAGAAAATAAAGCTTCTGTATTGGTGGAATGAAAAAAATAGACATTTCTCTAGCGTGACGAAATCCCCCATATTAGAAACAGGAGGCTCTAGTGGGAGGAGGGATCTTGTATGTAAATTGAAGAAATGTTAGCTGGAAATTTAGCTGACATTCGTTTGTACACCCAAGATTGTTAAAAATGATACCAATCACATCTCTGGCCCATTGCGATAACTTCAGAATTGGTATGCCTGAAAAGCTCTATAGTAAGTCTTATGCATATCTCACTTGTCTTAACGCACCAGACAGCAATAACCTAATCACGCTTATGAAAACATAACATTACTCAAACTCATAACAAGATGAATACTGAATTACACTGATCTCTCTCTTACTACAATGCAGTTACTCAAACAACATGGCCCGTTTACCACACCACACTTAAATGACCCAGATCGAACAGTCATTTCCTCCAGTAGGCCCACGCTAAGCAGCTGACAACGCTCCTCACCTTGGTCGTGGTGAAGTTACATTTGAGTTTCCTCTGCTCCAGGGAGTGAGCCATCTCCGTCCACTCGCTCAGAGTGTCATCTCTGTAGGCCAGGCCTACGTCCACCGTGGCCAGGGCCCCGTCCTCTGGAGAAACACCAGACATAGATAGTCAAGATCAGAACTCACCCTGCCAAAGTATAGGGGGCTGCACACATGACAACAAAGCCTCGATAACGGCAGGTGAACGAGGTCGTCCTGGTGAGGGAGGGGTCTCAGGAGAAAACAGAACAGCTCGTGTCAAGATGGATGCATTCATAAATATAATTACTACAAACTAGGGCTGCACCATTATGTCCGCCATGTATGTGGACCTACATCAGCCAAAATGATGATGATTTTGGAAGATAAAAACCAAAACCCATCATATTTCCGGCGCAAGTGGCTGTGTATATACACACACAAGACATTTGATTATACAAATTAAGGTTTTTATATACATCGACCTATAGTAGCTTATGAATATCTTTTGGGCAGAGATATTTTAGTACATTCCATTCCCAAACCCTGTTCATCCCCACTTTTTAATGTTTGCGGCCACCAGCCATACATGTGCATGCAAAGAAAAGCAGAGCTTTGTTGTTTTTCTAATAAGCTCAATTGGTGATTCATAATGTAGTTCAAAATGCTAATACTTGTATTTTTTTTTATTATCATATTTTAAGGACAGAACTCAGTCGCCTGCAGAGCCATAACACCAGGGGCCGTATTCAAAAAAAACTTTGGGCTAAAAATAGGTCATAAGTGGCGAATTTAGGAGTAACTCCTAAAAATAATGGCCGTGTCAGTCTTAAATTTAGGACTCCTATTTTATTTTACTAAGAGCAATTCACAAAGTATTTTAGGCCTAAAAGTAGCACCTAAGTCTAGGAGAGCTTAAAAGTCCTCGAGAGGACTCGTAATTCACTAAGACCTATTCACAAAGAATCTGCAGCAAGACAGAATGCTTTGGAGACAATGGAGGACTGTGAATTGATAGAGATAAATGCAATTCGATATTTAGTAAAGGGAAAATGCAACTTTGCAATGCCGACGATTTAGGAATATTGCAACCATCAGTCAGCCGTGCCATAAATCAAACCATCAACGCGCTCTCTATAGTCTAGACCACATATCATCCAACAGTTTTTCCGGTTTCCTTTGGACAATCAGCAACTCTAAAGGATCAAAGCCAACTTCATGGCAATCGCAGGTATGCCCGGTGTGGTCGGTGCTATTGACGGGACGCACATCAAAATCATTGCGCCGTAAACAAATGAGGACTCAGTCTGTGGCAGCTTTTTGAGAGGCACCATGTACCAGCTGGATGTCACTTGAAACTCTTGACACCCTATCTCAATCCACAACCAGGAGCACAGTTAAATTATTTAAAAAATTTATTAAAAAATTAAAAACATGTTAGTGATTACGGATATTAGGCTTAGGCCTATTCGTAAAAAACATCATATTGAATCCATGTATGGTTTGATCTTTGAATATTCAGATTTAAAACCAAATCCGAAAAACCAAAATAGGACTCTTAATTGTTTTTTTGGATTTGGTTTTAAATCAAAATATTCAAAGAACGAACCATACATGGAATGTATTGGCTCTTTGTCGTCTTTTATTTGATGAATCCATATTTATTATTGTTTACTGTTTACCTCCATGTATGTTAGAGCACACAAATATAAATATAAAATATGAATCCCCAAATATAATCCCCCTCCTCTCCAGCACAAACTGGGCCAGCAGTAGCAATGGTCCTGGGACCAGTTGGGCTTTCGCTTGCGTTTCATGTTTTCTTTGTCTCCGCTTTCATTCATCATGATAGGAGGACTTGAACGGCGGTATGTGGTGATATTTAAAGTGTTTAAGTGCTGGAAATATTCTCATTGGATAATAGTTTGCAGGGTGCTTTTAATTACTTCCTTGATTTAATGCAATTGACGTATTTTTATTGTTTGCTTTCTCTCTATAACGTGCATACAACGTCATTATCGTGGTCTGCACAAACGTGTCATCATGCGTGTATTCTGCTAACTGCACTGTCCATCACTATTTGATAGGACTTCATTTGTAGCCTAGGCTATTTCATTATTTTTCGTTGATTTAGTGGGCACATTTGTGTGAAGTTGCGGGTGAGTTTCAACGAGACTGCCGGCACAACAATCAATCACCGTACTGACCGCTTCTAAACTCGTGCACGAGAATCGACGTAAGGGGGCGTCACTCTTAGTTCACTCTTAGTGATTTATCCTTAGTATGAGTAGGTCTCAGCGGCTTTGTGAATTACTTTTAAGAAAAAAACTCCTATGTAAAAACTTTTAGCGCGAGTTAGGAGCACTCCTAGCGGTAACATAAAAATCTTTGTGAATACAGCCCCAGAGCTATATCGATACACCCTGACGAACAGGCGCTGGGCACGGCAGTCCTGGTGGTGTCCCTCTCTAAATCAAGGTAGTGTGTTTAGACGGGGCCATGAGCAGGCAAGCTCAGGAACTCAGAACAGATCCGACGCCATTCAAACTGTATCTTTAGATCGCATTACAAAGGCAAGTGTTCCCCTCCACCAGCAGACCTTAAGAGAGCCTCTTGTCCAGTATGAAACACGCTGGCACCCACAGAAAGAAACCCGCTGGCCTCAACGAGGAGAGGGGGGGTGGAGAGAGAGGAACGCACAGAGATTTATTGGCAGTCAACTTTGTCTGTATTGCCCCTCTCTCATCCTCTCTCTCACCCGCTCCTCTCCCATTGGTCTGGGTGATTCCTGAATGTTACGATTACCGCACGCAAACATACCCACCCATCAATCCGGCACTCATCACCACGGAAACTAATCCTTCTCAACAGCTGTGTTGTTGCTGGACGCCTGCCAGGGGGGGGCAGCTTGATTCGAAGGTAGGGGTGAGACAGGTGGGTGGAGCTGCTTCAGAGGTCACCAGGCATGGTGAACACAAGATAAGGCTTATTAGCTCCGTGGAGACAGGGGGTCTTCTGTTCGGGGTCTTAGCGGCTCACCTCATCCAATCAAAGGACAGAATTAGTTCATCTCCGTCAGAGAGTGTTGGCTGGGGTCATTAATGTTTGATATGAATGCATGATTTTACAAGCAAGTGAGAGAGCGACTATGAGATGTTTTATCTGTAAAAAGGCATCAAGTGAAAAGGCCAAGATTCTGTGGTTGGGATCAATATTTTTCTAATTTGTTTGACATTTCCCATGATTTAAAAGGGTAGGAGCGATCAAGGAAAAGTAAATATTGAACGTCTTCGACTTAAAAAAAAAAAATCTAAAAGGCATCAAAATGGGAACAATGATATATTCCAACTATATTATTATTATACTGTATGTATGCAATTACCAAAAATATATATGTAGGAGCAATAAATAGGGATCAATGATTTTCTAAATACATCGTCACATATCATGTTATAATGAGATGTAACCCAATCAGGAATAATGGATGAAATAAGGTACGGTTATTGTTTTGAAATAAAATCGAATATTCATATGAAACCTATCAGCACATTATTTAACATTAGAACACACTACTAAACTATGCATGTATTTATTAGTTTTTTTTCATTTAATAACGAATACAGTTGAAATAGACTTAGGTCTATTTCAAGACGTTCGCCTTCGATCAAACCACCCAACCAAGGAAGTAGAGCACCCCGGTGGCTGACACGGTGTCCAGTGCACCGTGCTGTTAGCCCACTGGGACAAGTCAAACACCGGCTGGAGACCCCCAGTCTGATGGGAGATTTGTCCAGAACCAAAATGGCGGCCACAACGAACGAAGCCGTCATTAACGTGACACGCTGACAGGTGTGTTCATCAACACTTGTCCCCCGACCATCCATCCATCACCACTATCCAGGATCACACACGGGCGAGAGCCCGAACGATCTAACATGAAGCACTGCCTCGAGGAATTGGGATAGGATCGGGGCGACAGATTTCCCCTGAGGCCATTAACTATGAAACCGGGACACACTTCTCCACTCTCTTCCATCCCCCTGAAGTTATCCCAGAACAGCCCCCCCCCCCCCGCCCCCAGAGAGCCCCCAGCACTAACACAGGAGATCCATCACGGTTAGCACTCACCCTCCTGAGTGTCACTGGGATTACAGCGAGAGGAGCCACATTCCTGTGAGTCGCTCAGGCTTTCACCCTGAGAGGACTACCGACGGCCAGCAGCCCGACAGGACACACACACACACACACACACACACACACACACACACACACACACACACACACTTTACCATTTAGAAATGTAGCAGTCACTATCCAATGACTTGGCGCTTTATCATAAGTGAGTCATTAATGAGCCGTTAGGAGTTATGAATCATCCCTGAGACATGGCTGGCTAGTGGTTAGTGAGTCCGACTACGGATCCACCAGCCTGCCCCCTAAAACACGTGGCTTCATAAGAAACCCTTCCTAGAACACTTTAACGAAGTATCAAACGAGAGCCACACCGCTCTGCATCGACGCTCTGCGGACGCGTGTTCGAGCATGCAGACGCGTTTCTCGTAAAGTGCCCAAACTGGCGTCAGGTAACGCACACGCTGCCAGGAGGAGAAGGTCTGCGTGAAGGGGAAGCGGGCCTCACCGATCTGGTTGTGCATCTTGAAGGCGATGTCGAACTGCAGGATGAGCAGCATGAACTGGAACCAGGGGCTCATCTCCTTGTTGGGCAGCGGGATGTGGACGGCAAACACGATGTTGTTGGCCTCGATCTTCTTGGCCATGGCCTCGTCGAAGGTGCGGATGGTCTCGCACTGGTTGGGCCCCCAGGGCATGAACCACTTGGTGCTCTGGTGGCTCTTGGCCGTGTCCACGCACTTGGTGGCCAGGTAGAAGACGGCCGTGGTGGGGCTCGGAGCTGAGGGAGAGAAGAGGACATTCATTAATGTTTTTTTATACATTAATGAATGGGTGAGTTCATATTTTGCGCTGGGTGCCTTTGTACAGGTAGACTGCAGATATTAAGGCTGGCCGCTCAGACCGTTTCGGCTGTGAGTCCCCTAACGCCCCTAAACAGTCAACCATCACGCTCTATAACATTTGAACGTCCAGATCTCCGCAGAAGCCTCACAACCGATAACTTCTGCAGTCCTCCATGTTTGAATCCAAAGCCAAGGAAACACACAAAGTGTCAAACACCTTCAACGACGTCTAGAGATGCAACTCCCAGCGAGGTGTGGGGGCTTTGAAGTGTTCTGCGAGACTGCACGGAATTTCCCCAAAGTTATTTTCAGACGGCCATTACACTGGCTATACACCCCCAAAGAGAGTCACGGGCTGAGCTGATGGTGTGTTCCAGATACCTCGGAAGTGGGGAAATCTCCCAGCTTTCTTGCGGCATTTCTCGGAGGCACGCCCCCTTTTGGTCGTGCCCCGTTGGAATTCTGAGAGTAGACCGAGCTCAGTGATGACACTCAACAAAAATGGCTGCGCCCGTGAAGAGATTTATTTTCTCTGTATTTGTACCACGTTGGTCATTTTAATGTCGTTTTTAAATGCTCTTACACACTTGATTACATTGCTACTTTATTCCGGTCACCAATGCATTGCACGGTCTTGCTGTGCGTGCAACACAATGTAAAGTTGTGTCGTCCGTTTTTCGAGCTGGTTTGCTAAAGAGGCTAATGTAGCTTACAATAACAATGACTAGCCAATGACATGACACGATCACAAAGACGAATGGAAACGCTATAACAGGAAATGACGTCACAAGTGAAACTCGGAAGGCTGGTGTCCGAGGCATCTGGAACACACCGTGAGATTAGGCCTTGTAGTGTCTGGTCAGAGGATATCACCAGTGCTGCACTGAGGATCAGGCATTATAATGCTAATAGGAAACGGCCCCGACCCCCTGCGGTGTGGGCCCCTGACACACAGGGAGAACAGGACCTGGATCCCTGGGCTAACTTTTCTGTTTCATCAGGATCCTGAATGATTCCTTGGGGAGAGATTCAGGCCCTGGTTTTCTAAAATGGTGGACTGGTGGCTAAAGGAGGAAGGTTGCATTGACAAGGCTGCATATAGCATTTAAACTGGGCACAGTGAGAAATGACAAAACATATTCCCATTTTATTCATATTATTTGCTAATTGCAATACTAATCTTCTTGCACTTGGGTGTGCTGACGAAAAATATTTTAACTTGAGGTGAATAAAGTACCCATCCATCTGTGCTTTACTACGCAGTTGTCGCTTGCCTTGTCCTAAGAATTTCACTGCCCAGTATGACCCTGTGTTGCACTGTACATTTGACAAATAAAACACTTTGACTTTGAAGAAGCATTAATAAGACCCCTAACTATCACAAAAATAACCTTTTTGGTTGTGACGATTAGCCTTTGCAGTACATCAGTATATAAATCGACCTTGCAGGTTACAACAACCTATCAATGCTGTACTTGACCACACATCGCAGGTTCACTGAAGAGTTCAAGGAGAACGATAGTTCAAACAGATGAGCTGTAGTCTAATCTATCCATCGAAATGTTATCAGTCCACATACACCTGAAGTAGTAAAACAAACCCACACCAGAGGGAAACTGTTGGCTTTGACAAGATAAACTTCTCACTGTTCACCAAAGACACCGTCGCAAACGAGTGTGTGAGATATGTTCATCCACCTGTTTTGGTAAAATCGACTTTGTTTTTGCCACTATTCAACTCAAGCAGAATGATTTTCACACACACACACACTCTAAAGCGACCAGCTAAGTTGGGGACCCCCTCAGAGTGTGGTTATTCAGTGACCCCAGAGTCCCGCGTCCTAGCGGCTCCTTCAGTCTGCAGCGCAGTGGGTCCACGACACTGACCCCTGACCACATGCCGTGATCCGGGGCTTGTCGGGGAAACAAGAGGAGAGAGAGACCAACCGTCTCCCTCCCTCCCTCCTCTCTCTCCTCAATTACCCCCGCCACCCCCGGCCACTGAGCAAACACAATGGAATCCGGCTTCATTAAAACCATCTCAGCTCGGAGCGCACCCAACAAGCTAATTTATCACCTGCCATTTACACAACATGGGGTCGGCCAGAGTCTCTCACACACACACACACACACACACACACACACACACACACACACACACACACACACACACACACACACACACACACACACACACACACACACACACACACACACACACACACACACACACACACACACACACTAATTAAAAATACCTTGTGAGATTATTCAAATACTGAATACTATGAATCTCAGGAAGAAGCAGTCGGTGAGTTATGAGAGCTACGTGGAGACATGGAGTAAAATAGAGAGACAGAGGGAGAGTAAATACTAGTCTACATTGACAACCAGCTCCCCGTTTGTCAATGTAGCCTAAGCTCAAAAACTATGCTGTTCTTTCAGCATTTAGCCCAGAGGACACACACACATATTTAATACGGCCTTGACTTCCGTGTGTGTTGGATTTGAAACAAGTTGACAGCACCTCTCCTTGAGGCCAAAGATAACTTTGACAGCTGAATGCACGTTGTGCGCTTCACTCTTTCTGTGTGTGTGTGTGTGTGTGTGTGTGTGTGTGTGTGTGTGTGTGTGTGTGTGTGTGTGTGTGTGTGTGTGTGTGTGTGTGTGTGTGTGTCACAAGGACAGAGGAGAGCATTTTAATATGCCGGAAGGGGGGACAGGGATTGGGGGAAAGGGGAAAACGGAGGGAGAAACAGAGTGAAACAAAAGGTAGAGAAGGATGTTGCCTGAGGCTGCGGGCAGCCAGACATAACATGGAAGGGGGGGGAGGGGGGAAGGGGAACATTCGAGGTTGTATCAATGGGATGTCGCAACAATTAATGATGTTAATTGGCAGTAGGATCGCGACAGGTGATGATTCAGTGATGTGGTTAATGCGAGGAGCTCTTTGTAGCCCGATCAGGTTCTCTTCACAGAGATGACGGTGTTCCGCACGCTGCGTCTAGCACACATACCTCCGTACAAAGCAGTGATTTAGCTCCAGGCAATCCATGCAATGTGGCCAAAACTAAGTTGTACAATTACATAGGGAGCTGATACGACTTTAACGTAACAAAACCCCCCATCGTCAATGAATGCCACGGTAGTCTTCTCTAGTGCAGTAAATAACGTGGAGTTAACCCTTAAATAGCGTTACCCGTGACAATAGTTTGTCAATCCGTGCCAGACATGAACAAGAAACCTAACTTTCTTCAAGAGAAAGTATACATTTCCCCCACTTCAACCAGTCCCTCTAGCTTTAAACGGCACATTTAACACAAAACAAATAAAAGTAAGGGCAAAAAAACTTGAGCGCTTACCAATCAGACCGCCGACCATGAAGGACAACGCCTGGAACAAAAGCAGGATAACTCCGACTATCACCAACTTTTTGGTGCTCATATTCTCAATAATAGCCCCCGCCATCGTGCAGAAGGGTAAAGGAGAACCACAAAAACAAGGCGAAACGGGCCGATTTCAGCAGCCCACTACCGGGATCGAGGAAAGGAGAGACGAGAGCCTGGTCCCCGCTGCTCCAGCCTTGCTCTGCCTTTCAACTTCGAAGGAGGAAAAGGGGAATCACATGACCGAATAATAGCAGCCAGCTTATCCCTGCACACACACACACACACACACACACACACACACACACACACACACACACACACACACACACACACACACACACACACACACACACACACACACACACACACACACACACACACACACACACACACACACACACACACACACACACACACACACACACACACACAGAGCACTTCAGTAGAGAGGGCTGTGGAGCGCCACCGCATTGCAAAGGAAGGTTGGCAATGCAGGTTACTATGTCATTGAATGACTGCTATAGTAGCGCCTTGTTGTGCGGGTAACCACAAGTCTATTTCAATATATTGGTAGGCCTACGCTTATATTTTATGTTACGTTCATCCTAATCCGCTATATGGATGTAGGCCTAGTTAGGGAAATCGTGTAGTAATTTATATTGTATATTATAGCCTATAAATGGTCATTTTAATCGTATATTGTTTGAGAAGATTGAGTTCTTGGCATATGTTTTGACAGGGAACCAAAAGTTACATAGTCTTACTTTGGTGAACATTGTGGTAATTCTCGGGTCAAAAGACAATTAATTGAATAATGCCTACTCCATCAACACTTCACGATCCTTTTCGTAAATGATAAGGTCAGGAAAATCTGTAGAATGACTGGCATGCTTGCCCAATCATCAAAAAAAAAACAGCATACTTATTTTACATTTAACTTTTTAATTCACAAGTACTGAATACGATACAGGCCTATATCATAAAATGTTGCATGCAAAGTGCATTTTAGCTGCATTTTAATCCCAATGATGAATACGGTAAAAGTTCAAACACTGTGGTAATGAATTCAAATTATTCAGCAGAAAACCCTTCCATCATGGTTGCAAAACAAGGTGATTTTGGCACTTGGGGATATCAGAGCATGAGGAAAACCAGGTTGGGGAAGCGGAGCATGCCGGGGTCAGGGAAGGGGGCCCCCGAGGGCCGGGAACTAGGAGCTATTGGTGTTCAGAAGCGAGCGCGGATTCTGTCCAGCGGATCCGTCTCCCACATCTTGGCGTCCCAAGCCTGGAACCAGCCAGTGAAGATGGGGGGCTCGGCCCCCTGCTTGATGGTGGAGATGGGCAGACCCCTACGACCGGAGGGGTCCGAGTCCACGTACTCCTTGGCTGGAAGAGAGAGGGGATGGGAGACTGTTCACTACTCACTGCTCAGGCCTTTAGCACCCGCTTCCATCCAACGGCACCTGCCGTCATACAGATACTCACACTCACACTTGACAACCCCTCCCACCCCTCCTATGCACTTATTGTATGTTGTACGTCCTGGAACTTAATGTACTGTTGTGTGCCCGTGAGGCCACACGTTGACGCACCTAGCCCTAAGCTTCCCACTGCCCAATCAAGGGTAGGACATCTGCTATTAATCTGGACAATAAATGAACACTGTTGAATTGCTGAACTGTTGTAACTAATGATCTGCTGTATCTGAAATGTTATATTACTGATCTGCTGTTTCAACAATAAGTGTACTGTCTACCTCAAAGAAAAGTGGAACCATCATGACCATCTGTTCATAAAAAAGATTCCCATATGTGAAACATCGAAATGCTGAAATATTGGAACTGCTGATACGTGGTTTTGATGCCAAGGATCTGCTCATGGAAAAAAAACTGACTTTCAGTGACACTACCATATATGAACAGGACTTCCGAATGACACTACCATATATGAACAGGTACGATAGGTGAGTGGTGCATGACACAAACAAGGTTGATGGTGACTGGTCCGGAGAGTGAGGCAATATAAAGAGGTTCAGACTTGTTCCCCGCTTCGTGGCCCATAGGGACTGGGGTGGTAAGAGACGCCACAGAGTTCGATCGAAACGCGTATAGCCTAAATTTAACTTAACCTCGTAGGGGCTTAAACGAGTGACCTGTGTTGGACACATAGACCAGAGTCTTCCTCCACCGAGCTTAGCCGAGGATCTCTAACGTACAAAGAGGGCCAGTGCAGGTTAAGCCCCGGGGCCGAAGAGAAACCAGTATCGGGTACCTCCCTCCTAGGCGACGGCTCAGGAGAGGTCTTCCCACCTAGTGCGACTGAAGGTTCTCATATAGCCCTCATACTATAAAAACCCATTATAGGTTGGAACACTCGACAGTACACACTTATTGTATTGTTATTGTAAGTACTTAGTTGTGTAGCATCTTATCCTAGCTTTGTTGTATACAGGGAATGGGTTAACCTAGCGATTGTTAGTGCTAAGCACTTGTTTCTATGTTGCACCTTCTTCTGACAAATGTACTTATTGTAAGTCGCTTTGGATAAAAGTGTCTGCTAAATGTAAATGTAAATATAAATCATATAACTCTCATTAAAAAATGACAGGGAGTTTTCAAGGAGCAGGTATCGGCGTCTAGTTGTGGGGGATCGAACTCAAGATGTTTTTAGTGAAGTGTATTGAATTATGATGTCAGAACAGACCTATTTTTGGAGCGCCAGTCTTCTCCACTGTGTTTGCCTCGTTGCCGACCCACAGGAAGATCTGAAGGCAGAGCAACAACCAAAGTCAGCAGGTGAACTATCTGAATAAAAATAACACATTGGTTATTTGTCATCGATTATCGGTCCGCTAAGAGCCTCTCACCTGGTCCCAGGTGTCCAGGAGCATGACGTCATCGGTTGCCAGGTCTGTTTGGTTGAAGTCCCCAGGTACCTCCTCCACCTGGAAGACAAGCGGCCATAGAATCAAGACTAAAGCAGTGCTGAAGTGCGGGACCTAATGAATGACGAGTCCTGGCCAATCATCTACTATTAAAGTAAAGAGTCCTCAATATGAGATGCGGACATCGTCCCCGACAGTACTATGAAGGGTGTTATCGCGTGACTTACAATCAGCCTTCCAGTCTTGTTGGAGCAGCCAAACAGGCGAGGGGGCTTCACCATGTTCTGCAGACTCTTGGATGTCTGGTAGTCCTTCTTACCTCCCAGAGCAGACCAGAAGCTGGCTGTTGGCGGGGACACACAGTGAAGAGGTGTCATGATATCAAGCTCTTCTAGACTTTTCCAGGGGGAAGGTGACAGCGATACAGTGGTAGTTCAAACCAAGGCTATCTGAGTTACATCCTTGATGAGATGACTCATCTAAAATAGATCATCAGTAGATTACTACTGCTAGTCTTTACTCACTTACAGAAAGGCTGTGATCAGCACTGCATCAATGCACAGCATAAGACAAGACACAGCAAATCCACAAGTCATCTCATTCTACCACAGCCACCCTGGTTTCAGTTCACTCCACAGCATCCTAGCATCCCGATTGGTCAAACTGAAGCATATAAACTCCCCAAAGGCTCTGATTAAAATAGAGAAAGAGCAGTTGCTTTGGAAAAATACATGATCAATTCCGTGGAATTCAAAAAGCCAGAATGGGAGCCAGAAAGCAGTTACAAGTGACAGGCTGCCTTCCTGTTCATGGCTGTTGGTTATCATACACCAGAGCAGTGGAGGGCCCCTCTAAGGACAAGGCATTTATACAGTGCTTTTCTAACCAGTGGCCACTCAAAGCGCTATATAACATTGCCTAATATTCACTCATTCATGCACACAGTCACACCCCTACGGCGGTGTCAACCATGCAGGGTGACAGCCTGCTCATCAGGAGCAGTCAGGGTGAGGGCGTCTCGCTCAGGGACACTCAGACACCCAGCTAGGAGGAGCCGGGGATCTAACTAGCAACCTTCCGGTTACAAGCCAACCCGGTCTACCCCCTGAGCCGCATGTCGCCTCTGTACTAGGTACAGGATGGCAGCGGGGGGGGGCTACCCACCTGGCTCTTTGCCCTCGGTCACGTCGCTGACGCTGCCCCCCAGGAAGTCCACCACGTGCTTGGCGGCGGATATCTCCTCCTCGCTGGCCCCCAGCCCCCGCCACACCACCGTGGCGTCGGGCGTCTTCAGCACAAACACGTCGTTGGTGTTGAGGTTGGACGCGCAGGGCTCCACCTGAGGGACAGCATGGAGATGGAGGAGGAGGAGGAGGAGGAGGAGGAGGGGAAGGGAGAGGAGGAGGGGGAGGAGGAGGAGGAGGAGGAGGAGGAGGAGGAGGAGGAGGAGGGTCAGGGCTGTCAACCATGCATAAAATGATATACAACGTAATATTCTGCAACGAGTCGTTGGTTGCCCCATGCTTGTACACGCTCACTGTTAATATGTAGCACTCTTATTTATTTGTTTAATAATACTATGTGACAATAATACGATTTGATTTTCTTCAGTCGTCTATGGCCCTGTTCATTTGCTGCCATGAAATTATGAAAATCCACCAAATATCACCGTCCGGAAAAAATCCCAGCCATACAGTACACACTGGACACATGACCCGGTCCCTCCTCCTACAGCACTAGTAAACGCCGCCTGAACTCTGACCTCCACCGCCCTGGTGACCCGGGTGGAGCCCTGGCGGAGCTGGAAGAGGCGCTTCGCCGCGGCCGCGGTCTGACCCCCTTTACGGGACGTCCCGCCGCTGTGGACCATCATGGGCTTCCCCTGGAACAGGCTCATCAGGTGGGCGGGCTCCTGGCCCTGGGTCACTCTCACCTGAAGGACACGCATGGTCGTCATGGTGATGATGGGTTCAAGCACATCTCGGCGGTAAAGCGGTTAACAATAATACTGTCTTTAGGTAGTACGGATGACTCTGGCGGATGTGTTTGTTTGTGTTATGTGTTGTTCATGTCAGAAATGTCCTTGTCAAATCTTTGTGTGTTTTTTCTCATTAAGTAGAAAAAATATGTATTTTGTGTTAGCGGAGGGTTTTAAAGATGCAATCCTAGGGCGTTCGGATCCCAGTTTCTTACTGTTCTTCTCCCGTGTTCTTTATTGATAATAGATGTATTCCAACGTGTCTATTATTATTTATCATGTCATGCAGAAACACTGCCCTCTGCTGTCCGTTTGTGGGTACTAGGGGAATGACATCTGTGATGATAGGGGGGCAGATAACAGAGAGACGGACAGGAAGAGAGTGCTGAGGCACCAACCTGGACGGGGGATCCTCCCATTGAGTCGTCCAGCTTCACCGTGAGGAAGGCAGAGGCTGCCAACTCATCCTGAGTGCACTTTAGTCCCTGCCTGCACACACACACACACACACACACACACACACACACACATACATAAAGAATAAGACAACGCCCTCAACTCACGATGAGACCTTGAAGACCAGGTGCTAGACCCTTAATGTCGAGTTTAAAAGTCAACATGGAGTGCTGTCCTCGTCTTTCTGATTTATTTGTACAATACAAAATCGAGTCGCAGATCACGGTAAAGGAACCAACCAGGTGTAGCTGATGGTATTAGTGAACTACCAGGTGTAGCTGATGGTATTAGTGAACAACCAGGTGTAGCTGATGGTACTAGTGAACTACCAGGTGTAGCTGATGGTATTAGTGAACTACCAGGTGTAGCTGATGGTATTAGTGAACTACCAGGTGTAGCTGATGGTATTAGTGAACTACCAGGTGTAGCTGATGGTAATAGTGAACTACCAGGTGTAGCTGATGGTATTAGTGAACTACCAGGTGTAGCTGATGGTATTAGTGAACTACCAGGTGTAGATGATGGTATTAGTGAACTACCAGGTGTAGCTGATGGTCAGTGTTGGGAAGGATACTTTTAAAATGTATCCAGTTACAGAATACAGAATACATGCCCAAAAATGTAATTTGTAACGTATTCAGTGACATTGCTCAATCTGAGTATTGTATTCTGAATACTTGGAATACTTCCACATTGAATTGCATTTCATAAGTGTAGGAATGCGGCATCAAATCCTGCTTACTAAACAAGCCTATTCTGGTGTGCTCTTCTGTTCCAACTGGCTGAAAGTCTCCCCGAAAGTGCACTAGATTATATAATTAGCTGTAGAGGAACAAAAACTATAAGGGTATGTTTATGCAAAAAATATGACCAACAGATGAATTGAGAGAGAGAGAGAGAGAGAGAGAGAGAGAGAGACACACACACACACACACACACATGTGTGCAAAGATCGTTAATCATTGGACAAAAAGGTCTGGGGTGGGGTAAAGCGTTAAATTTAAAAAAAGGGGGGGAAGCGCCGGTGAAGGTAAACAATCATGGCTATCCAGCGTGATATCCATTGATCTGCGGACCGGTCGAACTCCTTCTCCCTCATCCTGGTGCGGAATGTGTTAAATGCATCGGCATTTTAATGTGTGTTTTCCAGCATACGTTTTATGTGGGCGTCTGCCCAAATATCCAATAGACATTCCGTCTCCTCTTTGCTCCATGTTGAGCCGCGACTCATTTTCACCCGACGGTCCGACAATGTGCTGCTCATCTTGGAGTTACCGCTAATCAAACAATAATTCCCATAATGCGCGCGGCTGAGCGGGTCTGTTACGTCCAAAGAGGCGTGTGCTTTTTAGAACTGGATCGGACCGAGGTGCGTTCGCTTTCACATCTCAAGCGAACCGCACCAGAGTTTGTTTGGAAGCGAACCGAACCGAGACCACCTCCTTAGCGAGGTCTCGGCCGGCTGATTTGGTGCCCTGAGGTGGTTGCATTCACTCGTTTAAGTGCGCACTATTAAATGCTGTTGGTGCGAAAGCACCCTAGAGTGAATAAACTTG